>NC_056745.1:572637675-572937675 GCF_019279795.1 Protopterus annectens
ATTCTCTGCAGGTAAAGTCCTACTACTCAAAGCATTAACATACAATTCTTGTGAATCTACTGCAACCACTTCTGGTACAGTAAACTACCCTAGATGTCCACGGTATAACAAACACAAGATGAAATATCCACATTATAACAACAAAATGTATGTATATCTATTTATATATATATATATATATATATATATATATATATATATATATATATATATATATATATATATAAATATATATATATATATATACATACCTATATACTGTATATATAAACATATAATCTCTGTCTCTCCCCATATATCTTCATAACACACACAAACATATATATATATATATATATATATATATATATATATATATATATATATATATATATATAAAACACACACACACACACACTCCTACATTTATATATACATCCCTATTATATACATAAATATAGATGTTTATATGTGTGTGTGGATGTCTGTATTGTCCTATGTACCCTGATAAAGCTGCACTATGACACATATATATTGTTGCTCAAAGGATGCACTTACTTACAGCCCCCTGTGCCTGCTGGATGTCTCCACACATACACCAGCAGATGAACAGGTGGTATAATGTATAATGTTGGCTATGCATGCATTAACAGGGCACACTGTTCATGCCTACAGGCTTGACCATCCAAATGCAAACAGACACAAATGGCCAAAATGGCAACTGTAGCCACATAGCCAGAGTAAATAACGGTTGTCTGACTGCTAGGCTACTAGATGCAGATAGCAGTATGAAGCAATATTACTCTGCAGGCCACAGACATTGTTCAACGCAAGCCTAGTATATGTAATCCAAAAGTAGTTTCCCTGTAGTCATATGTAAAACAGATGCCAGTGGTGGTGTGTGGGTAAGTGCTGTAATTTGCAGTGTGTAAGACTAGATAGATAGGTGTTCTAAACTCACCCCAAGCCACTGTTTGTGTGTGTGCATGTGTGTGTTGTGCATCTCCCTGCAAAACAACTGAGAATCCCTCATTGACTACTTAACTGAAATGGTTTTGCACTTTTTGGCCCTGTAAGTTGATGCTGACCTCCAAACTGCTGTCCTCTACAAGGCCTGCTGATGTCATATACCTTAAAAATACCAACTGCCATTATAACATCAGCTTTAAGTCGTGGCATGTGCAATAAGTAGTGTGATCTATAGTGGGTAAGACTAGATAAGTAGGAGTTCTAATCTCACTGCAGTCCAGTTGGTGTGTGTATCTCCCTATGGCGTAAATATGATCACGTCACTGACTTAGAAAGAGATAGGGTTTTGCAGTATTTTGGTTGAAGTAGGTGATGTGGACCTCCAAATGCCTGACCACAACAAGGTCTGCTGATGTCATCAAGCATAAGATGTCCTAAAAAAATAGTAATAGCAAATTTGAGGTGTGGCACGTGCATTATGTACTGTGATGTGTAGTATATACCAGTAGATAGATAGGTATTCTAATCCACTTGCAGCCAACTTGAAGTGTGAGTGTGCAGTGCAGTGTCCTGCAAACATTAATTGCAAGTGGTGATATCCTCAATGTAGCAAGTTTTGTGTGTGTGGATGTTAAAGCATTTTGCATCAGTGTATGGAATCATAGGATCATTGGAATTTGCTAGCCTAATGGCTGTACAGCCCTTACAATCCTAGCTAAGTTTATACACTTATTTACACTATCAGCACATATTGCCCTTGTCCACGAGGGACACAGGCAGAAGCCCTGAGGTGAAATGACAGTCACCCAGCCAATCATACAGATGGCATCTGATGAGGAGCAATGAGGTGCTCTGTTTGCCACTAGGCATGATTCTGTTTCAAAGGTATGTTAAAGTCTGCTAGACAGATCTCTCCCACCAGCATGTATTAGTAATATCACATACCAAGTTAATGTCCTTACAGTGAGTAATCCATGTACCATGCCACCTACAGATATGCAGCATTTCCAATCAAGCAAGGTCAGAGATTGCCCCGTATACAAGGCAGAGATCACTTCTGAGTAGTCTATATGCCACAGGCTACAATGCCAGTGATTTCAAATGATCCCCATTGGACAGATAGTGAAGACATGAAGTTCCCTTGTAAGGGACCATTGTATTGTGTGCAATTGACAGTAGTGCTTGGAAAGGTACATGTCAAAATGGCCATTGCACTCAAATATTAGCATGCTGATGGAAGAGTACATGGAGGTTATGACTACATCAATTTTGGGTGACAGTGCCCTCAGTTATGACATATGATCCCCTTCTTACCACTGGGGAGACAGAGTGATCTAAGGTAAATTAGGTGTAAACCTGTGTGGCCAGGCCTGTGTGCCCGGGTCTATCACAGTGAGTATAAACAGCAGGTGTTGTTACTGATGTGCTACTTACCAGGAACATAGGTGTTACTGAAGGAAATGATACCACATATATATTTGCATGGAGTTTACAGGTATGAGTATTTCAACAGGCATTTGTTCAACAATACCCTCTTGTAGGATATTGACATAACTCACAGATTTTATGACTGCTCACAGTTTGCAGGCATCAGCCAACGTTGTCAGCCACAGGCATTCAGTTTGTGTTTGTACTGTGGTTAAATGGATTCCAAGCAGTACAAGACCCAGGACCGAGCCCTGTTGAACACCATGGGTTACAGATTGGCTATTGGAGGCAGATTCCCCTATTTTGAGTATGTGTTCCATCAGTGAGCCCCTTAGTAAACCCTATAATGATATGACCATTGATGCCTACTTGTGTGATTGTGTCAATGATGCCTGAGTGCAGGATAGAGTCACACAGCTTAACTAAGTCCACTACATCCCGTATGCTCTGATGTCCACTTATCTAGGTCCTTGGTGACTGCCTCAGACATGTCCACCAGGTTTAACAGTCATGATCTTCCTTTCAGAAATCCAAACTGTGCACGGTAAACTGTTTGTAGATTACATATATCTTTGCTGATCAGCTCCATGATGATTTGCCCCATGGCCTTATAGATATAGCTATGCAGACAAATACTTCTATAGCTCTGGTGGTTGGTGGATGCACCTCCTCTTTGCAATGGGATAACAGTTGCTGTCATCCAGTCAACCGGGATGCAGACAGTGGTTACAGTATGACTGCAAGGAGTTTCCAATGGTGCTATTAATCCTTGTTGGATCCCATGTAGGACACAGCCTGGGATGTTAGCATGTCCAATAAATGCTGTGTTTCCTCCATAGAGAGGCCATATACTACCTGCTCTATAGATATAGAAGGTATGAGACAAGTTGTAGGAATGCCATGTGGCACATGTGGTGGGCACAGGGGAGTGAAGTTGACTCAGAACCTGTGGGACAACAAGTTAGCTATGACTGCAGACTGATTATATGTTGCATCATTAAGTACAAGTTCACTGACAATCTGGGCCTTTCATCTGAGGATATACATGTAACTATAGTGTGCATTGTGATTGTCCTTTGTGGAGGAAGCTAATGTTGTCACATACTATTTCTGCACGATGTCACAACAACACTATGTGCTTGTTTTAGCTGAGAAGAGTGTGCCTGCATTTTAGGGGGGCTCCCTCACTCCACCTGTCACACAGCAATGTCCACCTCTTATTGTCTAGCCTGCTAATGGCAGTTGTCCAGCAGGCAGGTTTGCTGTGTCATGAGGCGCTTGCTTTCCTCCTGTCAGGTACAGCCAAGTCTATGCAGTTGTACTGGTGCCTGCGTAAAGCATTGGTGTAGAACTCTGCATACTTGCCTGTCCCATCTGAGGAGGGAGGTGCAGTCAAGCTATGTAAACCATTCCATAGGAGGTTATAAATTGCTTTGTTGAAGTTTCTTACTGTATTTTTTGCAAGGGGGTGTAGGTGTGATATTTAGTTTTAATGAGACTGATCTGTGGTCAGATTTTGCCAGTAAGGACCTCACAGTGGAGGGGCAGCAGTGGTCACCCATATTGGTAAACACCTGATGCACTACATTGGCTCCCCTTGTGGGGATGTCATGCCACTGACCCAGGACATTATACTTAAGGATGTGGACCAACCTTTGAGCAAGTGAGCTTCAGCATGACTAACACAGTTTGTGGGTACTTACTGTCACCCAACCATGGTGTACTAATTGTATCTTGATAGACAGAAGTAGATGTAAATAACCACAAGGGGTGTCTGGATTCGTGAAGCTGCTTCTGTGGCAAGCAATGGCTTGATTAGGTGCCATTCCAGCAGTGAATAGCACCTGCAGTGTCTCCAGGAAATCACACTGTTTCACCAATCTGGATATGTGTCTATATTTAATGAATATGTATATACCACCTGCATTACCTTGCACACTGTCAGTTTGAGGTCTCAACATCTGGGAGGATGTGTAGTCTGGTATGGCTATGGTGCTGTCCACAGCCTTGACCCAGGTGTCTGTAGCTGCACAAATGTCTGCATATTCCAAGGTAGGAATACCTTCGACAGATTGGGGTTTAGTGTTGCCATTCCCAGCGTGCAGCAGCATAACCATGATGTTGTATGAAGATGGCATTCTCATTGGAAAGTTTTCCTCCAGACAGTGCTTATAAGATGCACTGTGGGGGTGTCAGCAGCCTTGGCCAGTACTCAACATCCCAGGGGTGACAGATGAAGACAATCTCTAGCAAAGCATTGAGGTCTGTTGAGCAAGTCATCCCAGGTGGACATGTAGTGGATCCCCTTACAATGACATCACACTCTAAGGCAATTATTGACATCTATAATTTTCCATGTGCCTTGAGCCATCATCCTAGGTGAGGGTCAAATGCAGCTGAAAGATATGAGCATACTCATGGAGAGGCACAGTGTCTAGCCTCAGTCATTTGTCTTCATACAGTCTGGTGAAATATGTCCCGAGTTGTACACACCTGCAGGAACTATGATGTCATCATTACATTACCTGATATTCATTGACACCTTCACTGTGATATAAATAGTACATGCTGGAGAGACAGGCATGTTACCCAGACACTACCCCCTATATGTACAGGCTCCCATCCATGTGAAGCACACTTCTGCTGTAAAGCACATCATGTGCAAGTTACATGATGGGATGCAGAACAAGACAATCATAACTGGTGTAGGACAAATGTCTGTAATGGACAAAGGAAAATTGTAGATCATTCATTTCCATAGCCACAGCTTCTAGATGTGTTAGCTCCCAAAACCATCCTGATACTTATCAAGGGTATCAGACCTTTTCAGAGATTAGCAGTGCATGAGTGGACTGAGTGAAGCCATTGTCCTTCTTGGCCTGTTATACACATATGAACCTAAGGAGCCATGCACCTATAGTGCTGTACCCTTCTGAAGATATTTTTCTTCTGTGCTGACATTCCATTCCATTCTGTGCGGTGACATTTATGGGTTTATTGTCGCTGGGTAGCCATAATTTTCTCACACAGACTCTGAAACTGAAACATAAACAGGTCCATGAGACAGCTTTCATTGTGTAAGTATACAAATATTACAACACCATACAATGTAAGGTACTCAAAATAATGTGGTTTACTCATTACAAATGTCAGCATAAAGTATCTGTCAGTGAACAGTACAAGTGGCATGGCAAAGGCAGCAATGGATTACACAAATACATAATAATTTATATAGTCACCCTGTGCATCAGACACATAGCTTCATTTACCTGCATTGATGACAAGGACAACAGGGATGTGGCACAGGTATGATCACTTGCACAGGGTGCTGTGTGGGGGTGAAGGAGGCCTAGGATGACCCAATAGGTTGAAAGTATGTGTGTGAGTCAGAAAGGGAAGCAGGCAAGATGGACCATGGAAGTGTGTCATGCGTGTCTGTAGGTGACCTGATTGTGAAAGTGCTGTGTGAGTGTGAACACATTCACCCTTACTGATAGCCCTATGTGTGTGTATGCATGATAGAACTGACAGTTTACCATCTCCATCCACAAACATGGGAACTGGCTCAACCAGAAGTTGAACTTGCACTTCTATGCTCAAGGTCAGAAGCGGCACTAGTACCCAATGGTCCTCCATGAGAAGGTCCAGGACCATGAGCCCATGGCCTGCCACGTCTTAGTGTGGACAGCACACTCCCCTCTGGAGTGCTGGATGTACCGCCACTATGGGATTGTAATTCTACATGGCCACGTGGACTCTCAGTCGATGTAGTTGCTGACCACATCCATAAGTCTGATGCTCAACTCCAACCAGACATTTCATCACAATGTGCATTCCAAGATAGATAGTGTGTGATCTGCTTCAGACCAACATCTTTCCACTGCATCAATGAACCAATCCTGGGTATCAGCAATGTGGTGGAGGCAGTCATGGATATCAGACTCTGCTGTATCCATCACCCTGAGCATTCATCTGGAGTTCCTTTTGGAATGTGACTGTGCCTCCATGATAGCCCAAAATGTATGCCAAGTGATCCCTGATGAGACACCTGCAACAGGTGGTGGAAGGACAGCAGGCCTCCTACGAGCACCTCTATCATTCCACCTGTGTGGAGCCTCACCAGCTCTTTGGCTATAGCTAGTATCAACACTCCATGCAGCCATAGTTGCCACACTTACCTGTTCAATGTCCCCACCCTATTACTGTCCAATATCTGTGGCCTCTGGGGACTGGATATGTGTAGGCATACTGACTGTGTACAGTGATAATGAGGGCAGAAGAGGGATACAAACCTCTGGGATAGATTCAGCCCCTGCAACCCCACCTGTGCCTCACTTTGTCCACCATCATCATCAGAGTCTGAAGAGGCACTGACATCAGGTTGAAAAGAGGACAAAGACCACCTCCCCAGTCACCTGTGATAAAAAAAGGGAAAAGCAGTACATTAATACATGCATTATTATGCTCTGCAGTACTATGTTGCAATATATGTTAAGCTGTATATGCTGTTGTCACTATTAAAGACCTGTTTAACCCCCAACCTTGTATAGTAGGACATGATGGCATTATTTTCCAACAAGCATCTGTAGTTACTTGTAAATAAAAGCTCTTTAAAAACATTCTCATCAGCAACAATGAGGTACACTTTTCACATCTGTCAAAACTCTACACAGTTGACACATATGGCAATCTGTAATGGCCTGACAATACTGTCATATATATAAATGTGGTCACACCTACAAGGCATACATATGGCTCTAAAGTGTGTACAGTCAGAAAATATCTATATATAAATATATAATCATGCAGACAGTACATCAATCCAGCCAGCAGGCTAGGAAGGATACTTTAGAGAATACATTGCACTAAATCTACATCTCTAACAAAACAGTGTTATGCTTACCAGGAGCAGGAGCACAGCCTTGTCCAATTCCTGACAGTCCTGTGAAAATTTGAGGGACAGGTAACGTAAACACCACTGCATGTTACACTATAACAGGGTAATATGTCCATATATCTCACATTTACAGTAGCTACTATGTTAATTATGTTGATTAAAATCTGAGCATGAGATTCAAATTGCAGTTAAACTCCTCCCCCCCCAAAAAAAAACAAACACCTGACACCCATTTAAAACTATGCACACCCTGACACACTGAATACTATAGTATTCCAGTGCTGATCAAACTAAGCATACCTGGATGCTCCTCTGGCATGGAAACTGTGGCACCCACATCCATGACATATGGTATGATGGATGCCGGGGAGCTGTTATGTGTTCCTAGGTTCACCAGGAATTCCTCAGTGGCTGACAGTAGTTTTTCTACTGCAGACCCTCCACCAGTGACACCACGATCTCTGGTCACATCTGCTGCCTTTCTGTGTGCGTCATTTTTCATATTGTTCACATGGTGTCACACCTGCTCATATGTCCTGCTCTGGTGACTGACAGCATTAACATCACAGAACAGGTAAGCCCACAGTGCTACCCACTGTTCCCTGTTTTGATGCTGCCTGGACAGCAGGAGCTCATGGTGTTGATACAGACCTTCTAGGATGATATCATTTTCAGCATACGTAAAAGGGTCCCGGCATCGTGCATACATTTTTCCTGAAAGACAACAAAATGGAAGCAAATGTCAGGATCACATACATGAGAGTACACTATGTAGAGATACAGCAATAACAGAATGGCTGACAGTATTTACTGCTTGATTACAGATCTCATATTCCACAGTGTGCAAACATACTAAGGGTGTGGATGCAACTAGGATACTAGCAATAGTCAGCTATTCCTGTTTGTGCCATGACAGATACTGATGTATGATCACACACTCAACACAGAAGTCCATTGTAGTGTGGCCCATAGGGGTAACTCCCCTTATAATATGCCAAACCAACAGTGCCAAACAAATAGCAGTGTGCTATTGCAACCACTATAAAGGGACATTCCCAGGAAACCAGTGTGCCACATTAAGAAAAACATTCCACTGTTAATGTACTGTACTTCCTCTGTAGGTCTAACAAATCTGACATCAATGACATGTCATCATTACGGTTCCAAGAAAGGCTTTATGCTGTAATCTCCATTCCCCTGAAGTATATTCACACATCTGCATCCTGTTGTAAACAAAAGGGTTACTACCTGATGGAATACAATACTCCTCTGTTGATAGGTACCAATATATAAAGGTTGCGCCAATGAGTTCACCCTGTGAAGTAACTCTCATACACACAATGGTTCCCCTAGCTGTTTGCTTTTTTAACATGGTTCACATTACCAGGTGATTAGCTCTTAACCAACCTGTGCTTCTGAAATGCTAATTACAGCCAACACAGCTGATTGCCAATTAATCAGCCAATCACATGCAACCACTGAACAAGATATAAGGCCTCCATGTAAATTAGAACCCTTTTCTCAAATGTTCTGCTGGAAATTACTGGAGTAAAGATACTACATCATTGTGGAGAGTACGTCTGTCACAGCTAATTTTTACATACAGATGTATGTGCTACAAGCTGAAGCTGATGCTGCAGACAATAGGCATAGGCAGAGAGGGTGAACACTTTGGAGACAACAAGCTGTAAGAGTAAGTCTGGGATTTGTGGCAGACTTGTTGTAGAGGCAGAGACATATTTAGGGTACATATTCCACTGGAAATTAAGGCATGTGTTTAAGGTAAGTATGTTAGCCAACAGTATCAGTACCATAATCAAAGGCAAAATGGTTGGTGTATCCTAGAGAAAGGTAAAGGGGTAGCTTAACCATTATGTCATGCAGTTAGACAGGTACCAAGTCATGTGGGCAGCAATGTCATATTACTGGGACACAATTTCAGTACACACTTCAAAATCTTATGGGAATTCAGGCTAATGCATGACTGACATTCTAATGTTGTACTAGGAGTAGTTAAGAGTGGTCTTAACTGTAGACTTTTGAGTTCTATTACTTAAATGTAAACATTCCATCTGTACTGCTTTGGGTGGATAAACAGGCGATAAGACAGACATACATATCATAATTTATAATGTTGATGTCCACATACATGTATTTTCAATGGTAGAAGCAGCTGTAGTTGAATCCAGGACCATGTGTACCAAAAAGAATTGTTCTCAATGCAACTTAAAATCTGAGCTACAGTATCACTGAGATAGCAACTATATTTTTACATGTTGTAGATATCATTCCACAGTTATCTGCTGTTACAAACTGCACTTACATGTATACCTCTCAACCGTACAGATTTTTCCAGAATACCCAGATTTTGGCCTCATATTTTCTGCCTGTTTTTCATAAAATTGTAGTTTTCTGGAAAATTAGTGTTAAACATTAAATACTGAAGTCAGAAAGTAATGACAGACATTTGAGTTTCAGACTTCGTATTCTTCAGAACATTCATGCTAAATCAAAACCTGTTAGTCTATTAACTTTCAAAGTTTGTAAGAGCAATATTTAAAATGTGTTCCTATTTTTGGGCCTTTGTCTCACTTTTATTTATGGATTTGTCCAGATTTCTTACTCCAGGAGGTTGAAAGGTATGCTTACATGTATTATTATGTGTATGGCTTTAAAGTGTTGTATTTCTCTAATAGACTCCCACTTAAAATCCTATTGTTACATTAATGTTTTAGCAAGTGTATTTTTACATGTTGTACATATAATTGCAAGGTTACCTGCTATTAGATACCACACGTACATTCCTTCTTTTATGTATGGCTTTATAGTGATGTATTTCCCATTTAGAGTACCAGTTACAGTAATATTTTTCTATAGTCCTTTTAGCTGGTTTGCACAGTGCAGTATGATGCACAGCATCACTTAAACATGGTTAATGATGAGAACTTGAGCGTTACTATGTTTTATTAAAACAGTCGTGTTAATTAGCAGCTGTTTGGCTTGGTGGGTTGACCACTGTTCTGCAGGTGCAATTGTCCTGGGTTTGAAAGAGAGTGCAGGTATACTTTTTGAATGGGATTAATATTTTTGCACAGCATATATCGATGTAGCTGTATTTAGCATAACTAAGTGATGTGGCATGTCACTCCATGTCATGCAAAAAATCTTTAAAGAAAAGAAAAATAGGGAGATAGGACAGTGGTGAAATGGGGTGCAAGCAGGGAGATAACATAGTGAAAGGCAGGTAGATATGTGCAGGATGGGTCTAGGAAAGAACCATAGCTATCCATTTCTTGAACAGAAACAAATGTGCACTTTCACCTATATTTTTACTGAATTTGGACTGTCACCCCCAGATAGGGGTGATGACAGCATAAATGTGTTGTCAAGTCAATTGGGCACATGCAAAATGGAGAGCTATATATGGGATGATATTTTTTGTGGGACAGGTTCCCATTGTTTTTAAGGTGAGAGTGGAAGGTTGGGGAAGGGACATAGGTATGTGTTGGGGAGGTAAGTTGGGAAGGTGAGGAAGCTTTAGCAGACAGACAAGACAGCAGACAGGGTTGGTGTGTGACACAAGAGGGAGGTAAACACCTTGGATGGGGAGGGTGTTGTGGAATCTCAGTCCCATGAACATCCACATGGTAGCAGTGTCACTCAACTCCTCACTCATAGGACTGTCAGCACTGCTCCTTCACTGCCCCTGTGGTTGCAGTGGTGGAGGATCGCATCCAGGGCAAGGCTGCCCCACTAAGATAAACATCATGCTCTCCATCTGGCACAGAGGGGGGCACAGCCCTAGCCTGTGGGGCAAAACTACAAGATGGCACAGGCAGTGCAAGGGCAGCAGAGGGGACACTACCAGGCTGCGGCCCAGACGTGCTGGGTGCCGGTGCCATGACTGGGGGAGTCAAGTTAGGTGGATCACGCTGCAGTAAATGAAATATAAACATAAGTTAAGATAATTAATAACCAAACAGATGTTAGTATTAACATAATGGAATATAATATTGATTACTCAATATATATATTAAGGTATATTATGAGGAACACAACCATAAATAACATAAAGGTAAGTATGTTATTTCAAACTAGTATCAAATAATACACAAGGCCAACATAACAGTTAGTTAAAAATTATATATTAATATCAAATCATACTAATAAATAACATTAGTAAATTAAAGCAGATAAGGGGTGGGGAGAGAGAGAAAACTATAGTGTTAATTACCTCACAGGCAATATTACTACACAGACTACTACTACATACTTCTTCAGGTGTGCAATGTCAGTAATGAGTTCAGTGACTACAATTCTTGTATAGACAACGTTGCACATACATACCTCTCAACCTGTTAGCATGGGACAGTATGGGTCAAGCACTACCAAATGCAGGCACACCTACAGGGAAATGTTTTACATAGTGTGCTCATACATTACTGCCAAGGTGTTCTTTAAAGGAATTGCCAGTAAATTGGATTCCAAGTAATGTCATACATCTGCTAAGCAAGGGCCAGTCATATGAGGAACTAGTCATTATATTCCGTAAAAATGTGACAGTTGAGAGGTATGTTCATATACACTAAGTATGTTTGTTATGTGTGAGCTGGTTGCCATGGGATTAGAACACACAAACAGTGACTGCAGGAATTATGTGCGCTTTATTTCAATATAATGAATTCTGAAAACACTAGCCCCTTTAAGATGTTTCTTGCAACAGATTGTTTGAAATCCTACATTTACACACATGCATAGCTGTCTGTGGTATCACATTGGAAACTAAATGCAGTCAACACATGTATAATGAGCACTTTAGCTGCCTACAGTAGTTATCAAAGCACTATCTCCTTTTACATTCTAATGATTGATGTCACATGAAATCTGCCAGTTATACACATGTATGGCTGATGAGGTCATCTGTTGACATATACCCTGTTCATTCACTGTGTGCTATCTACAGCATATATCAGGGAAATTATCAGAGCTGAAACTTTACCCTTAATCTGGGTATTGCATTACATTTCTGTCTGACATTTGTTGGTGCACTACTTATTAAATAATATGTAATGGTTGACTGGTGTCTGAATGGAACACACATGCAGTGAATACTGTAATAGTGACAACTTATTTGAAAGATTAGTTATCAAAGCACAATCCTATTGTAAATTTTGTTGATAAAATGTTTCTTTTAATCTGGCATTTAGACACATGATTAGCAGTACAGGTAAATTTTGTTGATAAAATGTTCCTTTTAATCTGGTATTTAGACTCATGAGCAGCAGTGCAGGACTGCAGTAACCTTACCCAATACCATGTTCAATGCCTGGGTGGAATACACAGCCATCTTTCAGACAACATGAGCAGGGCAGAGACTTGAATCTTACTCTGGGTAGTGAACTACATTTGTTTCAGCAAATTTCTGCTTCATTCTTTATTGATGTATATTTAACAATTGAAGATTAGAAGACGCATGCCTCGATATGGAATACTGAACACCTATTTGATAAGATTACTATAAAAACACATTACTGCTGTAAACTGTATTGAAAATGTTTCCTAAAACCTGCCATTTAGACACATGGATAGCATTCCAGGACTGCAGTAACCCTACCCATATACCATGTACATTGCCTGGGCGGAATACACAGCAGTCTTTTGGACAAGATGAGCAGAACAGGAGCCTGAACCTTACTCTGGGTAATGAACTACATTTGTTTCAGACATTTTCTGATGCAGTTTTTCTTGCTGTACATTTAACAGTTGACTGGTGTCAGATTAGAACACACATGTAGTGAATACACAAATAGTGAACACTTTTTATTTGAAAACATTACATAAGAAAGCACCATCATCCTTTATAATTTATTGATTTTTTTGCTAAAGTCTGGCAAGTAGACCATGGATAGCTGTGTAAGACATCTAATAAATGACTTGTATACCCTGTCCATTAATTGAGTGCAGCCTACAGCATTTTTCTGACAATGGACAGACCAGAACAGTGACTCTTAATATTGGTAGACTCCAACATTAACTGATGTTTGGCAGATATACTACACAGTATTGCTTGTTTACCTGATGTAACCTGCTTTAGCATTACAGTTAGGCAGTGACACATTACTAAACATGTTATATGTCCCAGGTATGTCATACCTGACTGTTAAGACTGCAAACTCTGTAACTAATTTATTATCAGATTACATTATGCAATAAGTTATTACTTTGAAGTTTCCCTACTTACCACATTCTCGCCTACCACACTTTCGCCTCATCCTGGCCAGGCACCCTGCATGTGATTGCATATTGTGAGCTCTCTCTTCTGTAGCTGTTGAAAGAGAAGCAATCTATTATGCATCCCAGTTTGGCACAGATTCAACTTTATATTTCCAAAGTGCTAACATACTTATGGATCTGCGGAGTTTACCCAGCCCAAGCTTCTTGGATCCAGATGTCCAAGGTTCCCATCTTCAGACACTTCAGGTTGACATAGTGGTGGCAACACTTCTCACCAGTGCAGGGGACACCAGCAACACTGGTAAGTTCATGAGCCAACTGATCCTAGGCCTAAGACTTACACTCTGAACCCTGGTAATCATCCAGCAGCAGCTGGGTTTCATAATATTTCACCAGGAGTCCAACAAACACTTTGGACTCTTGCACACCCCACCTCTGTACCTGAAAGTGCACTTTCTCGCCAACACCACCAAGCATATTAGCAGCCAAGTGAGAACTCCAATGAATGGTGTGAATTTCCTACCTATTGCCCTTTATGTGGTGTACATTCCTGCCCTTACACATCATATTGCAACTTTCAAAAAAGCAGTGTGTCACTTAGCATCTCACAGACTCGCACAAACCATATAAGCGAAACTGAGCATTGCGCAAACTTAGTGGACTGTTGACCATGTTTCAGCAAACCTTAGCACTGCACAAACTTGCACAAACCATTTAGGTGAGGTTGAGCACCATGCAAGCTTGCATAAACATTTAAGTGAGGCAGAGCATAGTGCAAATGCAGTAGTCCATTGCCCATGTTTAAGAGGGGCTTAACATCACACAGCTTTGCTAAATATAAACGTTTTTTTTTTTTATTTTAAATTCCAGTGATGCTTCAGCCAGCTGACTCATTCTCAAAACAATAACTGTAAAGCATATGAGTACTCAGGACTTGAACCCGAGACCTACTACACTATACCTCATCACTCAACCTGTCTAGCCACTTGAATAGTGCAGGGAAGCAGTATATCTTCACATATACTACTATAATACCTGTTAGAGGTGTGCAGCAAAGCTGCGTGAGGTTGTGCATTGCTAAGTACTGCAGAACTGCAACAATTAAATGCATCCAGTTTCTATTTTTAGATATATGGCAGATGTCAGCTGCATATGCATAAGTGCTTCTCAGCATCGCTAAGCAGCACGCCACTCCATGCAAATGGGGAGGAAACAAAAAACAAAATAAAAAAAAAACAATAATTCAATTGATTACATCCAGTTTCTATCTTTAAATATATACCAAATCTCAGGTGCATATGCATAAGCACAGCTCAGCATCACAAACACCATGCCACACTGTGCAAATGTACATTAAACTTAAAAAAAACTGATGTCCTGTGCTTCCTGTTCAGAGTGTTTTCTGGACTGTCCACACATACAGTACAGCCTCTATACTGCTAATTGCATGGATTCAGTATCCATGTACCTTTGATCTCCCTTGGCAGTGTGCCTTATCATTATTATTATTATGTATTTATATGTATTCATTTAATTAATAAAAATTATATTTATATGTATTAATTTAATTAAATTAATATTTAAATTATTATTATTTATTTATTATATATTATATATAATTATATATATTATATATTATAATAATATTATATATTATTATAATATAATTAAATAATATATAATATATAATTATAATATATATATATAATATATAATTATAATTATATATTATAATTATTTATATTAAATTTATATTTATATGTGTTAATTTAATTAATAAAAATGTAATTGTATGTATTATTATTATTATTATTATGTATTTAATATTGCAAAAAACAAAACAAACAAAATAATCTTTAAAAAATAGTATGACATAAGACAGGAAGAGGGGAATTCTGTATCATGGAAAAATTAAAAAAGTCTGGGTTTAACAGTTATCTAGTAAGGCATCTATGCATTTTCAAATCACTTAACTGAATTTGAAATTCACTTTTAAAGTTGGTCACTATATTCACTGATGGCCTTCTTAAGGACTGTAAAAATAATAATGAAGTTAAAGCTATCAATTAGAGAAGTGACCAGCTGTGTGATGATGCACATTTAAGAGGGGCAAGTATACATTAGTTTACAATTGTCAAATATTTATGAGATGAACATGCTGTTTTTGCAGATTCAGATCATATTTCTCTGTGATTTTGTTTTTGAGAATTACAGCCTAAATGAATTGTTATTGTGAAGAGGCCTGGGCATATTCAGAGAATTTTGCTTCAGATGAATAAATATGTACATTTGATTACACAGTTAGTTTGATCTTTAGCTCTCATCTCTTAAGTTATTTTTTTCCAATGTTTCATAATTAGGTATTAGCATATTCTCAGTTTCTTTAATCTTATTATATAAGGAGCTTTGATGTTATAATTTCTTTTTTGCATAACAGAACCCGTCCAATATCTGTATTCAAATGGCCATAATAAGATGATTAAATTTTATCAATATTTTCCACAATAGTTTTCTTTATTAAAGATTCCAGAAACAAGGTAAAAGTGACAAAAATCTTATTTTGTGGATAAAAGGGGTCCCAAACTTGTTTTATTTCTGAGTGATTGGAGGAAAAAATAATAGTTTAATAGTGCAGTTACCATCCACTGAGGCAAGTAAATTTTATATAAGATAAAATTTTTAACCTGACTAGGAGAATTCCTGTTGGTCTAGTTAAAGAAGCTGATAATGATCAAAAAGTAAAAAAGAATCCATGATGTTATGTATAGTGATTGTCGCTTTTCTTGCCTTCATGTTTTACTGTTGTAATACCACCTTCTGATGTTTTACTATGATCATTTCATGGGTGCAATCAGTCTATCCCTTTTTTGAGTTATATTTCTTTCTGTAATGCTCAGTGAACAGTATGGATCTGGTTTAAAATAAGTTATCAATATGAAATTTAGAATGAGTACTGCAATGATCTTCACAGAAGATGTCTTGCATTGTTTTATACACACACACACACACACACACACACACACACACAAGAACACACACACACACACACACACACACACACACACACACACACACACACATGCACGTGAGCACATACACACGCACACACGCACACGCACGCACACACACACACACACACACACACACACACACACACACACACACACACACACACACACATTCATAAAAAGACACACATGCACGCATAAACACATGCACACACAAACACACACACACTAACATGCCCAGTCTTAAACAATTAATAATCCACTCTAATTATCCAATTAAAAAAGAAATTAACAATTATATAAGAAATTTCCAGTTGCATTCCCTATTTAAACCAGCAGGTGTCATAGTACCATACTTTAAAATAAAGATAGTTTATATAATAATGTATTCTTTAAATGAATCTAATTTTCTGCTATAACATGTTCCAAAATGCAACCTTTTAATTCAGTATAACCCCCCCCCCCCCATGTACTTCATTAAAATGACAAGCTACTGGACTCTCCAGCTTATTATTCCTTATGTCTCTGATATGTTTCTGCAACCTTATTTTAAAAGTTCTCTTAGTCTCTCCAATATAAAATAGGTTGCATGGACACTTGAGAGCATAAATCACCCCTATAGTATTACAGGAATATGTGGCTATAGGTTTATATTTGACCCTATTAATAACATTAAAAGATTTAATTATGTAGGAGCATATAGAGCAACTCCCACATGCCCAAGTGCCAAAAGATCTAATGTCTATATCGCATCCCATTTGGGGTACACAAAAACTATTATGAACTAACATATCTCTTATAATTCTACCCCTCTTATAAGCTATAAGAGGGGTATACCATAAATTCTTTACTCTATTAGTACCACCCAAAAGAAATGGCCTGTAATATTTCACAATATTTACTATTTCAGGGGTCAATAAATTAAATGGTGTTACAAAATAAATGTTTCTATCTCCCCCTCTGGTATGACTGGTTCTACTCACCCTAGAGTCAAACTTAGAAACTACTTTATTTCTATTATCACAATCCAACTGACGTAACCTCTTTAAAGCCTGAATAATTCTGTACATACTATATCCCCTCGGTTTAAACACAGTACAAGTATGACTAATTTCATTTTCTAAAATTTGTTTATCACTACACAATCTACTAATTCTTAACATTTCTCCATATGGTAAGGCATCCAGTATATGAGAAGGTTGGCAGCTTCTAGCATCTAGAAACTGCCTCCATCTTCAGATTTCCTGTACACTCTGGTATTAATCCTAACATCTTCTATTCCCTCCAAAACCACATCTAAAAAGGTAACTATCTTGCCCCTCTGCATACCATCAAATTTAAACCCCAAATGATTTTTATGTGTCATTAATAAAAGTATCTAACTTGGATTCACCTTCCTTACATAAAGAAAATCAAGTCACCAATAAACCTATAGTAGGCTATAACATGTTCTCTAAAGACATCTAACTTATATAAAACTCTATCTCAAATAGTCCCATTACAAGATCGGCATACATGGGAGCAAAGAGAGCTCCCATTGCCATACCTTGAATTTGCTGGCAAATGACCTGATTAAACTCAAGAAAAATATTAACCAAGCTAAAATAAATTAAATCACTGACATAATTAGCTATAAGACTATCTCCCCAAATATCTAAGTGTTTCTAAGCCAACAGAATGTTTAATATTAGTATATAGGCTTTTTCATCTAGTGTTACTCAGTAAAAATCCTTTCTCCTGGCAACCACACTTAACTTCTCTAAAAAGTCAAACGTATCTCTTACATAAGAACCTAACTTTTCTACAAATGGAATTACATAAAAATGCAATATTATCCCAATATTATAGAAAAAAATAGTTATTAGCTGCTACTATAGGACGACCAGGGGGAGAAACCAAGCTTTTGTGTATTTTTGGTAAGCAATAAAATTTGGCAAGGGTACAATACTCCACATTGAATTTCACCTCCAAATCATGTTTAGATAAATAACCTAACCTATACCCCTTCTTTAAAAGTTCTGTAAAACCAGTTAACACATGCTCATATTCACTATAAGTAGCTATTTTATAAACAGCATTGTCATTTAGATGATCCATACACATTTTTAAATGCTGGGAATAATGTAATATCACAATTTTATTGCCTTTATCTGAAACTTAATGACAAATTCCTGGCATTTACTCATTTCACATAAAGAAAACCATTCCTGCCTAGTCAAATTATAACTAATTTCTTTTTTCCTCCTAGAAAATGGCTGAAATTCACCATGGAAGAAAAATGTGATATACTTGCATGTGTGAACGGAGGAATAAACTTACTTTTCACAGGCACTTTAGAGATATCAATCAAACAATAAGCATTTACAACATCATTATCCAAAGAATTACATGACAAAAAAGAAGAATCACAGGTGAAAAAACTGTCTTCTTCATAGCTTACCCCTTCACCTTCTTCTATAACACTTAAAGAATTACATCAGCTTCAAAGAAATGTAACAAATAAAGCTTCCTAACCAACTGAAACATTTCAGCTTGAATAATATACTTCTTAGGTAATACAGTGGGCACAAACTTCAGGCCACAACATAAAACAGCCATTTCAGTCTCACTTAAAACATAGCCTGATAAATTAATTACACATTCACTATTATTATATAAAACAGCAGTTTCAGTAAGAGACAATAAAATATTATTAATATTAATATCGAGTCTGTTTGGAGTAATTGTCGTACCTAGCATATTGCCCATCTCTGTTGACTTCTGTATGACCCCTTTTCCTTCCATTGTCCATATTCCATTGATTGTGAAAATTATTCCTGAGGTAATTCAGTTCTTGTGGAGCTGGTAATGGGGGATATGCATTGTTCTCCTGTTCTGATTCCCCCGTGCTGTTTGTCACTTCTGACGAAGCAAAGGAAACAGTTTAGAACTTCCCCTACTGGATGAATGTCTCTTTCCTTTTGACTGTCTCTGATTGGCTGGCTTCCAAAAAGCAAACCCAGCACCATAATCCCGAATGTCCCATTCTAATTTATGAATTTTCCTTTTGATAACCTCATCAGAGGCTTCCTCCAGTTTGATATTAAAGTTACGCAACACTTGATT
Source organism: Protopterus annectens (assembly GCF_019279795.1). Classification (NCBI taxonomy): domain Eukaryota; kingdom Metazoa; phylum Chordata; order Ceratodontiformes; family Protopteridae; genus Protopterus; species Protopterus annectens. Next base: position 572,657,296 of record NC_056745.1, read on the forward strand.
TAAGCATTCAGTACCAAGCTGATTAGATAGACTAGTACAAGCAACTGAGATATCTTCCTTGACTTTACATTGCTTGACTACGTCTCTATCAATCAAAATGCATACCCATTCGGAGACACATTTGTGAGCAGCTTGGATCCATTTAACTTCAAACTGTTTATCCACAGGATCAGTAAAATCAAAAGGAGTCGCTGAATTTTTTTACACATCTAAGACCCCATGGTGTTATGTCTAGATCCAAGTAACGTTGTAAGCTTAAAATGTTATAATATAGTGCATTTTCCTTAAATCATTTTTCCAACACATCCACTGAACCTCGGACCTCAGAAGGAGTGTGGGTCTCCTCTATTCGACCCACACAATGAAAAGGATTATCAGGTTTCTTTTTAGCCCCTTCCAACAATACTCTGTCCCATGTCTTATTAGATTCAGAAGTTTTTGGAGGTAAATTACTTTCCACTGGAATCTCCCTCAATGGAATAATATATTGCTCCATAGTCCGCTGACTCCAATCGACTTCCTCTTCTCGAAAGACATGGGGTAGTCAATAAAAGGAAGAATCACTGGCCATAAAAGCACCAACCAGATGAACCACAAACGGAAAAAAAAGTAATAATCCACAATGAATGATAAGTGAAAAAGTAATTTAATAGTGTAGTTACCATCCACTGAGGTAAGTAAATTTTATATAAGATAAAATTCTTAACCTGTCTAGGAAAATTCCTGTTGGTCTGAGAAAACAAGCTGATAATGATCAAAAAGTAAGAAAGAATCCATGCGGTTGTTTATAGTGATTTGTCGCTTTTCTTGCCTTCATGTATTACTGTTGTAATACCACCTTCTGATGTTTTACTATGATCATCTCATGGTTTGCAATCAGTCTTCCCCTTTTTTCAGTTATTTTCTTTTCTGTAATGCTCAGTGAACAGTATGGATCTGGTTTAAAATGAGTTATAAATATGAAATTCAGAATGAGTACTGTAATGATCTTCACAGAATGCATTGTTTTACATACACACACACACACACACACACACACACACACACACACACACACACACACACACATGCACGTGAGCATGCAAACACACACATACAGAGACGCGCACACACACACACACACACACACACACACACACACACACACACACACACAAACACACACTCACACACACATATACACACACACATAGACAGACACAGACAGAAAGACAAACACACACATGTAGTTGCTCTTGGAAAATGGAGTGAAATCTGGTGAATTAATTAATTTTTGCAATGTGACTGTGAATTTTTTTTTTGTTTTTTTTTTTTTTTATTATTTCTGAAGAAAATGTAGTATGTAGGACAAGCATGTAGTGCAGTTTACAAGGGAACAGAGGATTATTCCTGAAAGTGTTTGGGGACCGATAGAGAGAGGAGATGGGGTGATATTAGATCAGGAAATAAATCATAGGAACAGATTATGTGCACATGGAACTCATTTATGGAATATGCAGCTGTATTGTGTGAACGTTCTGTGTGCGTGTGAAGTTCCAGTCAGGTACATCTGTGGTATTTTGGACAGTTGAGAGGTATGTACAGCATAACTGTCATATCTTGGTTTACACACTTGAAAACTTACATAAATTGATAACTATTTCCACAGAAAGAAATCACACAGTTAGTGCTATGTTTTAAAAGATGTACAGCAACAAGTATGAGGCTGCTGGCAGTACAACAGACTGCCAAAACCTATTTATCCATTTCATAAATTTAACGGTAACTCCTTATGTTAGTGCTATGTAAAATAGTAAAACACCCAGTGCAGTACAGAGTAGATTACAACTGAATGTGAATGCATTTGCATTGTTTTTATCTTGTCAAATGTGAAGCCAAGGAATAAATAACAGCAAGTCTCTGAAAAAAAAACTGTCATGCTTCAATATTTCCAGCTCTACTATAGCACAGTTACTTAAAATGATATCATATTGTGGCAGTTACGCAAAAAAAAAAAAAAAAAAAAGTTTTAGAATCAGAATGCCAGTGGAAGCTCTGTTGTGAGAAATTTCAGTAAAGTAATAAATGATTCTATGGACAGCTATGAGGAGGATGAAGAATGGAAAGGCTGTTGGCCCAGATGACATACCAGTGGAAGCATGGAGGTGCTTATGAGAAATGGCAGTGGAATTTTTAACCAGATTGTTTAATGAAATTTTGGAAAGTCAGAGGATGCCTGAGGAGTGGAGAAAAAGTGTTTTGGTACCTATCTTTAAGAATAAGGGTGATGTGCAGAGCTGCAGTAACTACAGAGGGATAAAATTGATCAGTCACAGCTTGAAGTTATGGGAAAGAGTAGTAGAAGCTAGGTTAAGAAGGGAGGTGATTATTAGTGATCAGCAGTATGGTTTCATGCCAGGAAAGAGCACTACAGATGCAATATTTGCTCTGAGAGTGTTGTTGGAGAAATACAGAGAAGGTCAGAAGGAGTTGCATTGTGTCTTTGTGGACTTAGAGAAAGCATATGACAGGGTGCCTAGAGAGGAGTTGTGGTATTGTATGAGGAAGTCGGGAGTGGCAGAGAAGTATGTAAGAGTGGTACAGGATATGTACAAGGGTAGTGTGACAATGGTGAGGACTGCGGTGGGAGTGACAGATACATTTAAGGTGGAGGTGGGATTACATCAAGGATCAGCTCTGGGCCCTTTCTTATTTGCAGTGGTGATGGACAGGTTGACAGATGAGATTAGACAGGAGGCCCTGTGGACTATGATGTTTGCAGATGACATTGTGATATGTAGTGAGAGTAGGGACCAGGTTGGGGAGACCCTGAAGAGGTGGAGATATGCTTTAGAGAGGAGAGGAATGAAGGTCAGCAGGGTTAAAATAGAATATATGTGTGTAAATGAGAGGGAGGGTAGAGGTATGGTGAGGATGCAGGGAGTAGAGTTGGTAAAGATGGATGAGTTTAAGTACTTGGGATCAACAGTTCAGAGTAATGGTGAGTGTGGAAGAGAGGTGAAGAAGAGAGTACAGGCAGGGTGGAATGGATTGAGAAGAGTGTCAGGAGTGATTTGTGACAGACGGGTAACAGTAAGAGTGAAAGGGAAGGTCTACAAGAGGGTAGTGAGACCAGCTATGTTATATGAGTTGGAGATGGTAGCATTGACGAAAAGGCAGGAGTCAGAGCTGGATGTGGCAGAGTTAAAGATGTTAAGATTTGCACTGGGTGTGACTAGGATGGACAGGATTAGGAATCAGTATATTAGAGGGTCAACTCAGGTTGGACAGTTTGGAGACAAAGCAAGAGAGGCGAGATTGCGTTGGTTTGGACATGTGCTGAAGAGGGATGCTGGGTATATTGGGAAAAGGATGCAAAGGATGGTGCTGCCAGGTAAGAGGAAAAGAGGAAGGCCTAAGATAAGGTTTATGGATATGTTGAGAGAGGACATGCAGGTGGTTGGTGTGAAAGAGCATGATGCAGAGGACAGGAAGAAATGGAAACAGATGATCCACTGTGGCGACCCCTAGCGGGAACAGCTGAAAGAAGATGATGATGACCACCGAAAACATACATAACAGTTACCATAATGATAAGTAATACTTTGATTACAAGACATGTAAACCAAAATCTGAATACTTGGAAAAGTGTGACAAATCATTTTAAGATAATTCAAAGGTTAGCTTGAGAAAACTGTGCACCAGACTTCTTATTTTAGTGTTTATTATCAACTATATTCAAGAGTCCAGCAATAATAAATAAATAAACCATTTTATGCCTATCTAGAAGATGGATAAGTGAATAAAGGAATCCAAGCATACCATGGCAAGGGGCGTAGGAAAATAACCAGTTAATTACATTTAGGATGCATAAATGTGACAAAGCAATACATTTCTTATGGATTATTACCAATTTGTATAGACATGATTTTTCAAATAAATATAACAACTCCTAATTTATTAGTATAGCCACATTAAATAACTATGGTTTAGATTATGCCACTGATTCTGAGACATATGAGTCTGCTGATATAATGCAAAATCAGCCTCAGATTTAAAAAAGAAAATGAAAAATAAATTTCTTTAATGAGGAATTTGAATACCATTTACATTCCATAGGTAGTCCAAATAATTGTAATATAGATGAGTCAATAAAGTAGGCATACAGGTGTTGTAAAATAATAAATGTTAACAGACTAGGAAAGAATACATAATGCAAAGTGAATCAGCAATGTAGAGGGCATCCTACCAAGTCACCTTAGGCTTACCTCCCGCTTGAGTGTCTAGCATGAGCAAACTTCAATAATTAAATTTATTAATTATTGAATTGAATAGGAAAGGCACAATTGCAAGGAGCAGAAAGGGTCCATAAATTATGTGGAAAAAGTATATACTTACTGTACAAGTGAAATACTATCAACCTCATCTAAGATCATCCTTTTGCCTTGTGTTATAATTTATTTATTTTACATTTGATTACCGGGAAAGTCCAACTGGACAGTATATCCATTTTCAGTGGAGGCCTGGGGAGAAAAGCTCCACACAGACGAATGAAATTAACAGGTGTTTTAAAGAAAAGAAATAACAGACAAGGTGAGATTACAAAACAACTGTACATGGAGTAGAATTTTATGCAGCTTAAATAGCAACAAATATGTACAAATAAGGATACAACTGAGATAAAAATACATAGCATAAAGGAGATGTAAAATAACGTTGAATTATATTTAATACATAAAATCCACAGAGAAATCCCAAGTAGTAGTGTTATTATGAAGACAGGTTATGTAAGTTTTTTTTTTTTTTTTTAATTCTGGGGTAGAGCAAGAGCAGAGCCATTTAGTGGCAATGTGGGTTTTTAGTGTTTATTTAAATTTTGTTAAAGTAGTGCTAGATGTGATGTTACTAGGTAGAGAGTTCCAAATCTTAGCTATATAATGAGAGTAGGTGGATTCTCCAGCACGATTGTGTGCCGTTGAGATTTGCAAGAGGGGCTTATTGTTAGAATGCAGCATTCTGCCACAGGAATAGGGCTCTATTAAGTCTTGTAATGATGGAATTTTTGCAGAATGATAGAAGATTTTGTAAGCCATGTTAAGCTGGGACAAATGTAGGAGTTGGAGAGGTTCTAACCAGTGTAGTTTCTTTAGGGCAGAGCAATAGTGTAATCTCAATGTAGTGTTCGCTGCATATCTAGCTATTTTATTGTAACAGGATTCTAGTTTTCCCAGATCAGTTTTCCTGAGGTTTATAAGTATAGGTGACACATATAGAAGAGTTGAGGTAAAATGAGTTTGAGTTTGAGGTTAAATGAGTTTAAAAATATCCAATAATAAATATGAAAGGAACAAAAACAGCTTCAAAAAGCAGTGAGCAAATGAAATACCTTCCAAGTACTTAATATATAATAATAAATATTAAACAAATACTCAGGGTTTTAAAAATAAATGATATGCAGGTGTGCCAGTAAAATACAATTGCAGTTTTGCTTGTATATTATAGCAATAACCCACGCCTGGGTGTGGGTAATGCTGGATTTACCCACGGTTGGCTTGGTTTGGTCACGAGGGCGAAGCCCGAGTGGCCAAACAAAGCCAACCGTGGGTAAATCCAGCATTACCCACACCCAGAAGTGGGTTATTGCTATTATACAATGACATTATTTAAGAAAAAAAATAATTACTTTTCTTAAATAATGGCATTGTATAATGCCTCCTTGCTGCCCTTCCGCATATTAATAATCTCCTTTGCTTTTTTTAAAGCTGTCTCGCTATGTTAAACTCGTTTAACATAGCAAAACAGTGTGAAAAAAGAGTTATAGTAATGGAAAAAGTCCGGGCAACCGGACCTTTTTCCATTACTATAACTCTGATTTACAATGTGCACGCTGACCAATCAGCATGCACGTTTTTGAATATTAATGGGGGGAGTTGTATAATAATGGTTTTAGAACAGTTGCACATTTTAAGATGATAATTAAAAATGAAAAAAGGCTAGGGAGACTGCCATAAAAATAAATAAACTACCAGAGAACATGAAAAAGAAATAACATGAAAATATATAAGGTATTGGTGATTTTTTTATGGTTCAAACCCTTGTAGGAATTTTAACACAGTAACAACCTATGAACCAGTGAGACAAATTGCTTAGTTTGCCTAAACATGACAGGATGGGTGGTTGTGGTGGTTGTCATATGTGAAAAAATACAATAAAGTTAGAAGATAAAAAGTAATGGTAGACCAAAAGAAAACATAGCAAAGCTAAAAGCAAAATTATATGTCAGCCAATAGCCATGAGAGCACAGAACTTACAGTTGCAAAAAGAACTTCTCTGTAAACAATTCATCATGGATCATGGGCAGGCAACATGGTCCTATGCAATATAAATCATTTCTGAAATGTAAACTATCAAAGGAAGGAATGTGGAACCAGCTAGTCTAAATCATAAGGATACTCAGTCTATGTCACAGATGATTGCATACTAATTGCTGCAGTAAAGCAAAATAAATAAATACATAAAAAGAAAAAAAATGTAACAAAATAGTAATTCAATCAGTCTTAAACTTGAAAGGGTTTCAAAAACATTTTGTGTATCACAAATAGTTAATACAAAACCATTTATCTATTCCAAGAAAAAATATCAGTCTGGAAAGGGGATCTGGAGCCTAATTCCCTTTTGGATGAGGAAGTGAGAATATGGAGACATCTTTTTTTTTTTTGTCTAAAACATTGTATGCCATTGGGAAATTAACAGCTATACTTTACATCCCTTCCAGGTAAAGTCTTTCTGCTGCTTACTTTATGACACTAATCCAGTTTGTTGACGCTTATCTATCATTTCCCAGCATTGCAAGATGTTTAACACTCATGTACCAACTCATTCACTCAATGTTTTCTGGAATTCATAAATTCCAATGCCTTGGATCGGCTTGTCCACACCCCCACCAGGGGCAGCAATATTCTGGACCTGGTCATTACCAATATGGTAACCGGTGTTCCACACCAGAGGTCAACTCCTAGCTGGTCAGATCCAACCACAAGCTAATCACCCTAGACATCCATATCCCACCCCACCACCCCATTAAGGAAACCACCATCAAAAACTACTCCAAAGCCAACTTCATGCTTCTTAAGATAGAAGTGGCAAACTTCACGACAACCATGCAGATGGAAAATAGAAGTACAACTGCTGAATCTTACACAAATGCACTGTATAAGCACATACACGAGTGCATGGATCATGCCATCCCCAACAGAGCCAAGACGCTATCCTCCTAAAAAAGGAATCCAATCTGGTGGTCCCCTGCCATAAACAAACTCAACAATAGAAGGAAGAAGCTGTTGCAAAAAAGAGTAAAATCCCAAGATTTGAGGAACTCCCTGGTCAGCCTCAGCAAGAAGCTGAGATCCCTCATAAAATCCGCCAAAGCCAGTTATGAAAATAAAATAACCACTGATTCCAAAGACAACCACAAAGCATTCTACAGCTATGTCAAGAATCTCAATGGCAACACTCAGATCTGTTCTGAACTACAGCACAATGGCACTAAATATACAGAACAAACCGACATTGCCAACATCCTGGCAGATAGGTTCAGTGCTAACTTTACCCCCCCCCCCCCCCCAGCCACCAAAGGGCCAATCTTAATACCGGAAGAATGCAAAGCCCTTGTAATCACGGATGAACAAGTAAAGACCACACTCTCCAAAGCCAAGAACACAGCATCCATGGGACCAGAGAACATCCCAGGCTGTGTACTGCATGAACTACAGAACAAACTGGCACCCTGTGAAAGTACCATGTTCAATCATAGCCACATCTCAGGATATGTGCCTACTGAATGGCGCACAGTGATGGTTATCCCACTGCACAAAGGGGTTGCCACCATGGACCCCAGAAACTACCACACCTTTAACCTGATGAGCCTGGTCTGCAAGGCCATGGACCGTATCATCTTGGAGTTTATAAACAAAGACATAGGTAACCTCCAAACCCTGGACCCCACTCAGTTTGGGTTTGTAAAAGGTAAATTATGTCAACTAAACCTGATTGTCTTCTTTGAAGCAGTCACCGAAGCTGTAGACTAGGGCAAGGTAGTGCACACAGCCTATCTTGACCTCGCCAAGGCTTTCGATACCATCCCCCACTCTGGAATTATAGATAAACTCACTAAACTGGGCATAAATCCCTATGTCACAAGATGGGTGGCCAACTGGCTCACTGACAGAACCCACACAGTAAAAGGAGCCGACTTCAAGTCCGACTTCAGACCAGTGATGAGTGGAGTACCACAGGGTTCGGTCCTGGGTCCTCTCCTGTTCAGCATCTACTTCTCTGAAGTGCAGGTCAACACTAAAGGTCTTTGGCTAACAATGTTCGCAGATGACTGCAAACTGGGAGCCATAATAAAATCTCCTAATGATGTAGGTATTCTACAAAAGAGCCTCACAGAGACAGATGCTTGGTGTCAAAGGCATGGCCTCAAGCTCAATGCCAAAAAGTGCATTGTTATCCCTTTGGGAAAAACCTATGAACTACCACATAGGCAGTAGCTCACTAAACATCAAAAGTGTGGTAAGAGACCTCGAGACACAGATAGGCAGTAGTCTCTCCTTTAATAACCACATTACCACAGTAGTCAGGAAATCCTTGTATGTGGCACACCTCATCACAAAAGGGTTCTCCTCTAGAAAAAAGGAGGTCATTGTTCCTCTCTACTCATCCCTCATCAGACCCATTATAGAGTACAGTGCCCCATTTGGCATGTATCTCACAAGACATCTACAACAATTGGAAAGGCCACAGAAATACCTCCCTAAGAGGATTACCAGCCTCAAACAGATGCCATACACAGACCATCTGAAAAAACTCCAGCTCTACTCCATCACATATCACCTACTCAGAGGCGATCTCTGCCTAACATACAAAGCTATGTCAAACCCAGAGCTGTTAGACATGCTACACTTAAAGAAATCCCAATCTCTCCAAACCACATGCTCCAGGGACCTAAACCTTGTCACCACAATAAACAGAACATGCTGGAGGGATAGATTCCTGTCCCAGAGACTTCCCATATGCTGGAACAAACTACCCATTCATGTCAAACAAAGCTCCTTATTGCCCTCTTTAAGAAAAATCTTGACAACTGGATGGGAAATAGAAAATTCACCCTGGGAATCACTTCTGTGGTACTCCTCAACAGGGGCACAGGAAAATAATTTTCTTGGGTGGCGAAAGCCAGGGAACTTTTTTGGCTAGGCTTATATAGACCCCAGGGCTGATAGCCGAGTACCTACCTATGAACCTGTGAACCTATAAATAAATTTGCTTAGCTTTCATGGAGATAAATACAGTCTCCTGAAGGTTTAGCACTTTAATATAAATTTGATGAGGCAGGTTTGGTGAAGAATTAATGCAAAGAGCTCTGTAAATTCCTTCAGTTACTTATCCATCTGTAAACCTAGGTATTTCAGTAAATCAGAGAAAATATCATTAATAACTTCAAGGGGCTTAGAAGTGCTGCAGTTTTCATGGAGGTAATCCCAGATAACATTTTTTTCTTTAAGACCTTGTCACTGACTGTACAAGTCTATCATTTTTTAAGCAAATGTTTTGCTGATATTGCTTGGTTTTGCATTATAAGGTAACTGTGTTGTTTTCATTATTGCAATTTTTAGTTTTGGATTCATTCATTTAACTAAATCCTAAATTGACATAGTAAATTCCACTGTGAGGAAATCTTCACAATAGAAGTCTGGATTGAAGTAAAATTGTCAAGTTCAAGGAAAAGCAAGTTACAGCCTGATTTAGTTCCTAATAAAAAAATCCCTCTCCAACATTGTTTTCTGGAGAGATGATAGCAATAAAGTTAGTCAGAAAACTGCACTTCCATTCAATCCATTCGTCTGGAAGTTGTAAAAGAAATACTTCTCCAAACACATTAAACTTTTCATAGTGGAGATGGAAAATGAACTAAGAAGTAAATATGCCACAAATGTATCAACACCCCAACTGAAGAGGCAGTATACATACCCCCTTAATATTAAGATTTAAACTATTTAGAAGCAAATTTGGAGATATTTAGCAAAGAAAATGTCTTTATATTTGGTGAAACAAAAACTATAGTCTACTGAAAAACAGTCATTTTCTCTCTCTCTCAAACACTTGTAACTATATCATCAAATAAAAGATTGATGAGTCTACCAGAAACACTATTAGAACAGAAAATAGACATGGCAGCATCACATAATGTAAACATATAGACACTGTTCCTGTAGCAATACCAAATCAAATGGACATTAATTATTGAGATGAAATGTATGCGGCTTATTCATTAAAATGAAGGTAATTAAATGTATATCCTTTATATAAGAGCCCATCTTGTTCCCTCACATCCAAGGCTGAATAGCAGGACTGTAATTTGACTGGGCAGAGTCCTAGCATCCATCTTGATACTCTTTCCCAAATGATAGCTGGGCCACAGATACATATTATTTTCTGTTTTTCTCCTGCTGACAGTTGATCTTCAGCCTTCTCCTTATTGTTGAAAACATTTGTTCCTCATCACCAGGGCTGAGACACCTGGGGGAGGACATCTTTTTTGCAGCCATAAGGGGTGATTCAACTTTTTCTTCTTGATTCTTATCTCCTGTAAATACTCTTCAAAGCACTTGGGAAGGGTGTGCAATGGGTTGACCATAGAGACCATCCTGTACGTTCTACGAGGGGCATTAGTTTCAAGCAGTGATGCCTGTCTCCATGAAGTGTGAGCAGTTTGTTTCCTCCATCTTTATGAAGAGAAATCATACCCACTATGTATGCTTCTGAGTAAGGTTGACCATTCCCACTAAAGAGAGATGAGTTGGCCATACTACTTCACCCCACCCCCACCCCACCTGGGTCCTTTTATCCTGGGACCAGTAATCAAACTCTGGTCACCTGGACCACAATACGGTTCCATCTCTCTGTGCCACTGAGTCAGTCAGACCATAGATCAAGTCTGATGACTCTTGATTCTGCAGAGCTGGGTGACTCTGGGAAGCTGTAAGGTTTCTGTATACCACTCCATTTTATCTAAGGATGTTGATATGGTTCTGTTTTCCCTAAAGCAGTTCTTTCAGTAAGCAAACCTTTGTAATGCATTGATACTTTTGCTATTTGTTGATCTTCAACTTATTAGCAAACAGCTATGTTGGTTTGCAGAGCAGTATCATGCAAAACACACAACATATTCTTGGTGTTTGTCTGACAAAGTATTCTTTTTGTTAAAAGTACATTCAGTGAAGACATAATAAAAATGTTCATATTGTATTAACACTCCATCAGCATCTACAGTGCATAACCAAAGAGAACTGTTTTTCTATATTCTAAGTTAGTATCTCCCAAAATGTGCTGAACTAAGGCCCTTTTTCTACTTCACTGGCATTCTCAACATTAATTATCCAAAGATATGTGACTGACTTTTCAAATGTCTTTTTTTAACATCACAGTTAAGTATAAATATTCATGTTCAAAAGACTTAGGAGGGGATTCACGATGGCTTGCACGGAGTCTAAGAGTCGTGTAAGACTCCATGCAGCCATCGCGATCCAGGAACAGCCCGAAATCCCGTGTAAGAGACCAGCTAAAATGTCTCTTACATGGGCAGGGCGTGGATATGCTAATTACCTCACTTGCAGCCGAAAGGCATGCAAATGAGGTAGATTAGCGATCCACGAAGCTGAAACCAGCCCGTGTAAGAGTTGTGTTAGGTGCAGAAATGTACTCAGTTGACAACTGAGTACGTTACTGCAAATAACACAATGGAGCCATGACAGCTCCAATTAAAGTGTGCATATGTAGCAGGCAGCATGCCAATGGCCAAATATGTGGCCATTGGCACGGTAACCCAATGCAAACATAAATAGAATACTTTTTTTTTTTGGTGATCGGTGATGTTTAAACACAGCGCAGCCCCGCGCAAATGAGCTGCGCTAAATAAGACATAAAAATAAAGGTTTGAAACCCACAAAAGTGGGTTTTATGTAATGCATGGATTTGCAATGCAGGGACTAACAGACCGAAAACAACATGGCCACCGTTTAGTGGTTGCTAAGGGGGGAAGCTGAGTGTAAGACATGTAACTAAGCATTAGTAGACAATCCTATGTAAATGAGTGGTAGGATACTGAATCACATTGTCACATAGCAAATGAGCACATTCCATGTAGTGTAAGAGTTAGATAAGGGGGAGTAACAGAGTAGGAGAGAGGTGACATCGCAGGGGGGAATGTCAGGAAGAAATCAAGCTCATTGGAGCAAAGTGGTATGTGAAAGATGTCAATCACACAGCATAGAAAGAGGAGTGTCAACAAATAAGCATGGGAAAGTCAAGAAATGGAAGGTGTACACTGTGGCCAACACCAAAGTTTCTTGCTGTGCGTGCATGCGTGCGTGTGTGTGCTGGGAGGCGCGAATAAGACAGAGTGCGCGCGTGTAAGGCAGAGGAGGCATGTAGGAGCCTGTGTAAATATCTATAAACATGTTTGCGCTGGTGTGTGCGCGTTTTAACCCGAATAAGCAGAGTCTAGTCCATGTAAGCATGTGTGCGTGCGTGGTAGCCACTATGAACGTGTTTCCGCTGGTATGCACGCTGCTCCCCCCTGAGGCTGCTCCCCCCTGAGGAAACAGAGAGGAAAATGGAAGCAGAAGAAATAGTAGGAAGCTAGCAGGGAATACTGGTAGAGCTAGCAGGTGAAAACAATTAGAAGCAGGCAATTACACAGGCAGAATACTAGCCCAGCCCAGCACTTAAAACACTGCAAACAGCATTGCAGTATGTTTCTCTCAAGAGACACTGCAAGACAGGAGTAAGCTAGTAGAAGTGAAAACTGAAAAAGCTGCACTCAGACCAAACATGCTAGGGCTGCCATAGCTGTTATAAGGAGACATAGGAGACTTGCTGAGGGTGGTGACAATGAAAATGCTGCCAGACAACCCACAGTGAGGAGACGGAGAAGAGTGTACAGGCCCAGGGTCACCTACCAGGGGTTACATGAGCTGAAGATAGTGGAGCGCTATAGAGTGGACAGAGACCTCCTGCAGTAAATTGTTGAGCTGTGCAGGCCATGCCTCACACACAGAACCAACAGAGGGGAACCCATCCCAGTGGAAACCAAGGTATGTGTTGGCCTAAGAATACTAGCAACAGGTACCTTCCAGATACCAACTGGTGATATGATGGGGATATCACAGGCATCAGCCTCCAGGGTACTGCACCAGTTCCTGGATGCCATGTCAGCACATGTCGGTGAGCATGTATATTTCCCCAATTCCCATGAGGTACTGGCCAGCAATATGCATCTCTTCCATCAAATAGCGGAATACCCTGAGGTAGTGGGTGCAATAGACTGCACGCACATATGCATCAAAGCACCAGCCGGTGAGCGGGGTAGGGCCTACATTAACCGCAAGGGCTTCCCCTCCATCAACTGCCAGGTCATGTGTGATGCCCAGGGCATAATAATGAATGTGTGTGCTGGCTGCCCTGGGAGCTACCATGATTCCCATATCTGGCATCTGACGCAGCTGTACCAGACATTTGCCAATGGGGACATCCCACATGGTCACCTAGTGGGGGATGCTGGATATGCACTGGAGCCGTGGCTGATGACACCCATCAGAAACGCACACACACCTGAACAAGAATGCCATAATGAGGCACATGCATAAACACGTAATGTAATAGAGCATGTGTTTGGGCTGCTCAAGTCACGGTTCCGGTGCCTGGACACATCTGGTGGAGCCTTGCAGTACTCACCAACTACATGTACCCAAATTGTCATGGTATATGCTATGCTACATAATATGATTCTGCAAAAACAGCTGCAGCAGGACCAGCACAGGGCCGGGACAAACAGCCCCCCACTCTTGCCAAGGCCATCACATGCAGAGCATGACTCGGAGGAGGAACAACCTGAGCCTGCCCCAGTAGGCAGAAGGAGGCATGCCAAGTATGTCCTGGCCTTGGCAAAGAGGCAAAGAGGCACATAGCACATACACTGGCTCAGTAGGAACCCTGGGAATGATACCCCTCTCTGACTCAATCATATAGTAACAGGGACGCCTAACATGACACAACCTGCTCTCAAACATGTACAGGGAGTGTAGTATGTGCATCCGACAGAGGCAGCCCTGCAGCACCACCTGAGGCATGATTGCCATGTGTTAAGCAATGTAACACCATCTAGTATATGCAAACATGAAGACCCTGCCTAACATCTCACCCTCACCAAGCATGATGCCACACTATGAAGACAACAAGATCAAGTACATTAATTGGCTGAAGTATTGCTGTTAGCAAGGGGGAACAAATGGCTGACAGCCTGGGATGACATGCTGAGCAAGACATGATGCCCCACCTGCTAGGGATGGCACGCACCCAGCACACCTGGCTGTGTGGATACTGGCAAAGGCTGTTGTCACCCCCACTGTGCCTTGAATAGGTAAGGCTGGAAACACAAACCCGCCACCATAGGTAGCACAAGGGATAACAACCTGGACGTAATGCTACCCAATGCCAGAAGTCTAACCTGCAAGGTGCATGCAGGCCAAACCCACCACAGCATGGAGAATGGTAATATCTCTTCTGTAACAGAAACCTGGGTCAAGGTCCAGAAGAGCACCCTAATACTACCAGGTTATACCTCATACCATGCTCTACAGCTCCAAAACATGGAACACACTACAATAGGAGTGTGGCTATCAGTAATTGTCAAGGATAACCACACCCCCAGGTTGGTACCACAGCAAGAAGCAGCATGGACTATCCACGGGCAAGTAACAGTGGCTCAAACTGTGTCCCTGTTTGCAGCCTGCGGCAGACCACACTCACAAACCCAGGAACCCCAGCCAGCCTTCCTGAAGACACTGCAGAGTATGAATGTCTCAACAAATACCAAACAAGGCACACACAAAGTATGACATAGGTGGCAATCCAGTATGTATGGAAGAAGTAATCAGGGACCTAGGGACACAAGTGGACGGTAACCCGTCATGTGACACTCACATTGCCAAGGTGGCCAGGAAGACCTGCTATATTGCCCACCTTAATACGAAAGGATGCACATGTAGATCAAGAGAGGTCACTGTGCCCCCATACTCTTCCCTTATCAGGCCCATACGTGACAACAATGCCCCAGTTTGGATGTACCTTACCTTACACCTGCAGCAGTTAGAAAGACCCCAAATGTACCTCACCAACAGGATAAAGGGTCCAAACATTTGACATCTGCAGCCTGGCTGAAGAAACCACAGCCCAATTCACAAGCATACTGCCCAGTCAGAGGCGATGTATGCCTGATGTACAAGGCCATGTCCAATCCAGAATGAATGGATATGCTCCACTGCAGAAACCCCAAATCCAGCAGAGACACCACAGTGAGATATCTGAACCTCCACACATAGATAAATAGGATGTGCTGGAGGGACAGATCCATAACCCAGAGGCTCCTTACACTCTGGAACAGAATCCCAGTCCATGATAGGCTGAGCTCCACACTCATACTCAACAAGAGAAATCTGGTGAAGTGCATGGGAGATAGTAGGTGTACACTGGGGGCCATCCCTGTGTCACATCTAGTAAAGTAAACCCTAAATGGGCATAATATGCACATTGCAAGGGGTGTCAAAACTCACACACAGTCTGTCCATGCTCAAACAAGACCAGGGCAGATAGCCTAGTATGAACCTATGAACCTATGATGATACAAATTGTGCAGGACACAAAGGATTATCACATAGCTGTCCTACCTGATGGTAGGAACCATGGTGATAATCCACAGATATGCTCTGCAGTACTCAAATATCACAAACAATACACCAAACCCAGACACATTGCCAACATCCAACCTAACAGATTCTTTGCAAACTCCCCACCAGCACCTTACTGCCAAATATCTATCCCAGCAGAGTGCTCGCCCCCTGACATTGCAGATGCTGAGGTAACAGCCAGCATCTACAAAGCACACCACACAGCATCAATGGTACCAGATGGTGTCCTGGGTTGTGTCCAACAAGTACTGTAAGAAGAATGGAACACCAAATAGCACTACTGTGCACTATCATTCTTACCACAGGATATGTACCCAAAGAGCAGTGTACAGCAACAGTGGTCCCTCACCACAAAGATGGTGCCTGAATGGATACTGCAAACTATCACCCCTTAACCCTGACTATCTAGGTTGGCAAAGTAATGGAGAGGATGATCATGGATCCCAGGAATAACGAGATTGGGTACCTACAGACATTGGACCCTACCCAGCGTGGCTTTCATAGGGCAAATCCTGCCCCTTACACATGTCTGACTCATGTGAAACGTGCACCAAGGCCATTGATGTGGGAAATGTGGATTACACAGCCTATCTGGACCTTGCTAAACCCTTCCATACAATACCCTAGTTGGTCAGTACAGATAAGCTCACCAGCCTAACTATAAACCCCTATCCAAGTAGATGGGTTGCAAACCAGCTCAAGGACAGAACTGACCTGGTCAGACATGCTGCAGCCATGTCAGACTGCAAACCAGGTACAACTGGCATCCCACAAGGCATGGTCCTGGGACCTCTCTTGTATGCTATATATGTCACATAGGTACAGGCCAACATGGAAGGACTCTGTCTGAACAGGTTCGCAGAAGACTACAAACTGCCCACCATATCGGACCCTCCAGCTGACACAAGCAACCTACAAAAGGCATACATAGAAACAGACAAGTGGTGCCACAGCCATGTCAACAAGCTAAATGCAGAATAGTGTATAGTCATCCCCTGTGGACACACAGTACATGGCCAGAAATTACCACATAGGTGTTAACCCAGTAAGTACATCAGGAGCAATAAGAGACCTGGGGACACAAGGTGATAGATATCCTGCATGTGACAACCATGTGTCTGTAGTGGTTACAGAAACATACCATATACCCACCTAATCATGAAGGTAAGCACAGCTAGGTCAGGGTAGGTCAATGTGCCTCTCCAGTCATCCATCAGCAGCCTCACAATTGCATACAATGGCCCTTCAGGGATGTACCTTAGCAGACACCTGCATCAACTGGAAAGACCCCACAAATACCCCACCAGGAGGATCGCAGAGCTGTAACAGATGCCATGTGTTGCCTGATTAAACAAACTGCAGCTCCACACAGTGCCATACCGCCTGGCTGGAGGTGAACTGTGCCTGATGTATAAAGCCATGACCAAGCTGGTATCAATGGACATTTGTCACCATGTAAAATCTGAATGCTGGTGACCTATGCAGCTGACAGGCCTGAACCCCAGCACAGACATAAACAGGACATGCTGTACCGATTGGTCCATAACCCAGAAGCTCACTCCACTCATGACTAAACTCCCAGTACAGGTTATCCAGGGAGTCCATCACTGACTGTCATCCAGAGGAATCATGATGACTGGATGGGAGATGGTAGGTGTACCCTGGATATCACCTGTATATCACGGGTAGACAGAAGCACAGCACACTAACCTTGACATATGTCATGGCAAACACCAGTAAATGTGTGTTGAAGGACAGACACTCTCTGACTAGCATTACAAATGGACTAGGGCACATGGCCATTGTTTGTCACTGTCCACACAACTTGTGGAATACATTAACAATGTCGGACACTCATGTACTATGCTGTCCATATCTGAACAAAATGCAACATGGTCATATCTGCACAACTGGCCCTCAACCAGTCTGGTGTGCTCACTATAAATATTACAAGCAGTGATAGGACTGAAACCGCTGATACTGTCCACCACAGTGAAAGTACTGAACCAGTAGACTATACGACAATACACTGTTTGGTCAGTAGGAAAGGATGTTGACAACTGTATGCAAACTATCCCATGGCAACCCTGCAGGCACAGCATAATGCCTGTTAGGTTCAGACACAAAGCAGTTGGGCAGTAAGAACACAACCTGATGTCCAGCACTCAACTGTACATGTGAAATATAGATGACGTCCACACACAAACACAAATGTGGTGGACCACAGATCCCAACATAAGGAAAGTTCACACTGGGCATGCTCACACACTTAGATAAATGAGACGTGTCAGTCAAGAAGCCATAGAAACTGTGAACTGGGCATGCTCACACACTTAGGCCATGTCACAGTTCAGCAGTTGCACACACATATCTGGCATTTGTATGTGTTAACACAGGAACCTCCCACAATACAGAAATCTGCCCAGTGCACACAGTGAAATTACAACGGAGACATAAGTAAAGTACTGGATCCCACTCATATGCAAACATCTGCCACAGTACACAAGTTGTTCATAGAGATAGGGAAAGCTATGGCAATAAAGACCCACAAACAGTATATGAGCAACAGATACTTGCATCTGACAGGTAAACATATGACCTAGAGTGCAATACTAGGCTGTTGTCCCTAGGGAATACAAAAGTCTATCCACAGTGTATTTGGCATCTGCCGCCGCAGTACAGTAGGCCACTGTGCCTGTGCAAAGTTAATGCATAGATATGCTCTCCCCTGTACTGATGGATAGTAACAGATGTACATACCTCTGCATACATCAATGATGTCAGCACACTATACATATGTCAGGAGCACAAATAATACCCAGTAATTTGAATAGCGAGCTCTGCTACTGTGTCTCTCACAAGTGTCATAACATAGTTAGGTAGGGGTTTGAATCCTGCAAGTGCTCAGTGTGTGTGTGACTGTGTGGGTGGGTGGGGGGGGGTAGTGTGTGTGCAATTCTGTGTGTAAGAGAAATGTCCCTTTTGGCAACTATTACAACACAACACATGCTGCATATTCCACTGTCTAAACACTGATGATGTCAGCACCCTATAAGTACAGCAGGAGAAAGCAAGCCTCTCAATAATGCAAATAGCGTGCTCTGCTACTGCGTCTCTCACAAGTGTCATGACATAGTTAGGTAGGGGTTTGAATCCTGCAAGTGCTCAGTGTGTGTGTGACTGTGTGAGGGGGAGTAGTGTGCGTGCAATTCTGTGTAAGAAAAATGTCCCTTTTGGCAACTATTACAACACAACACATGCTGCATATTCCACTGTCTAAACACTGATGATGTCAGCACCCTATAAGTACAGCAGGAGGAAGCAAGCCTCCCAGTAATGCAAATAGCACACTCTGCTACTGTGTTGCTCACAAATGACATAACATAGTTAGGTAGGGGTTTGTATCCTACAAACGCCATGTGTGTTTTTGTCACAGAGTTTGTCCATGTGTGTGGGGTGTTGTTCCCAGTATTGCACGACATACATTATATCAGTAATGTCAATGCACACATGATGTATGTGTGTGCCACCTACACATACGTACCTGTGAACTTCAATAGTTCCCACGTCCGAAGCCTGCCTCATGTGAATACATGGAATATGCATTAGACAACTGTTTGACTGTGGTGCTCTGTGCAGGGGCTGCATGTGGTATGTGAATATACAGTGTGAGTTGTAGATAGTGTCATCCCACCAGAAAGGGGTACACGACTGGTCTGGAGCATATAGTCCACATGTTGGTGATGAACAGGTGCAGCATGTTGTCACCTCTTGTGGGAGTGGTAACAAGTTGTTCCATAGCAATGCAGGGAATGAATGCTAAGAACCCTTCAGATAGGGTCTTGGAGCTAAAGTAATGCTCACACTCTATGTTTGGGTAGTTGCAGTCCACCCATATAATGGTGTTTGTAGAGACCGTCATATTCCCAGTGTTGTCAGGAAGGCCAAGTGCGTTTCCTGGGTATGTGAGGGTGGTGTGTGCCAGGCTATGAACCTGAAGGCAGTCTAACCCACTGTTAGTTGCACATGGATAGGCTCTGATGCTTTGTGCTGTGCCACCAACCTGGGGGTGTGTGTATCTGAGGTGTCTTTGGATACATCTCCCCTGTTCTGGTTTGGTGCATGTGTAGGGGACGACAAGCATGGTATGAGGTATGACCTGGCAGTGATGGTGTGCACCTGGGAGCCTTGTACCAGGAGTCTGTTACAGCACGGATATTGCTGTACCCCATGCTAAGGACAGTTTCCACTGCATGCATCTTGAGGTTTACACTGGTGCTGTTGAGTAGCATTACTATTAGTGTCCTATCCCATGTGATACCTGTGTAGGTGGCTATGTAATGTCAGCCTTGCATACAAAGGCACTATGTGTGTAGCAACAGCCTCTGCCAATATACAATGCCCATGGGTGACAGGTGCAAGCTGTCCCTAGCAAAGCAATGTGGCTTGTCCAGCATGTAATCCCACGCTGACAGGCATTGGATCCCCTTTGAATGTCACCGAAACATACGGTAATTGTAGAAACTGATCATCCTGTCTACATATTGTGGCAGCATTCTTGCTGAGGGTAAGATGCTACTCAAGGTAAGGGTCATACCAGCCTGTGCCACAAGCTCAGAGAGCCCCTCTGTGTCCCCTAACATGTAGTCCAGGGAGGTGCATCACAGGTCATACACACTGGCACAGACAATGACTGAGTCATATTTCTACATGCCTTGGAGTGACCTGTATGCTTGTGTTATGTGGTGGATCATAGTGCCCGACGGGCATCTCAGCGTGACCTTCACCTTGTTCAGCCTGGTGAGCAGGACCTTAGTGTACCTGACGATAGAGGTACCTATTACAACTGTAGCAGGTGTGTTGTCAAGCCGTATGGCCTGTGACTGTTTGGCACACAGGCTTTGTGAGCTATGTGTTGCACGTGCTCTGCTCTGGCTTAACGTTTGCTTGTGTGTCTGCTTTGCAGGTGTCAGCTGCTCAGGCAGGATGCTATTCTGAGAGTCCAAGAATGTACCTGTGTGTTTCTGTGTTTGGATTGCGGTCATGGCAGGTCTGTGTGAGACTGGTACTGTATTCACTGTAGTATCCCACTCCACCTGACATGGTATGCCAGTACTGAGTTAAGAGAGCTTAGCCCCCAATTTGGCTATGTGCTTGCATCTCTCACATGTGTTGTAAGTGTATGGGAAGGGGAGAGGGTTGTCTGTGTACATGAGGCAGCTGTAACATTGCCACATGACTCACAGATTCACCAACTGGACCAGAGAGTAGATTGACAGGTGACCTTTGCACATGCTACCATAGCATTGTGAATCCCATACTAATGAATGACACATAGGGCCAATGGGGAACAAGGTACTCAAGGTGAGTATGTGAGGGTGTAGTGCTCCTGATTTGTTAGTGCTGGCATATATGAATGCTGTCTTGAGCAAATGTGAGGTAAGTCATATGCAATGTGTTACAGGCAACCTACATGCAAACAGGACAAACAGTGACGTTCTGTCAAGTGAGACATGGACATCAGTACAGTAAGCAATACAGATGTCACTAGGGATCCACAGAGGCACTGTAAATCTGCACTGCAGGTGGAATCAGTGTTTCAGGAACATAACAAGCAAACATGCAAACAAACAAAGCTACAGTCATCAGGCCTGTATGCAGACTATGCTACAACAAACAAGGTGTATGACTTCCAGTAGGTAACAGTGCATATATGCAGGCACTATAAGCCTGTACCCAGACATTCACAGGTCAGACGGGCTGGGTCCAGCCCCACCCCCCCGCAAGTGTATAGACCATGTACCTTTGTAATTTTGAATAACTGGCCTGATACCCAAGTGCTCATACCTGTAATAATACACATTTCAAATAACAGACACTGAGCCCTCACTCAGCAGTTCCAGACTTAGTATGATATATGCTACCTGTCCTGGCACCACAGTATCCTTGACATGTATGGAGACTCTCCCTTCTGTCATAGTTAGTTCTGTGTTATGGTGCTGTCATGCATGGTATGAGGTGTGACCTTGTAGTGTTAGTGTGTTCTTGTGAGTCTTGAACCTGTTGTGTATTACTGCAGAGATATCAACATCCTCAAACATCCTCATTGCAGAGTCGAGTGTGGCCAGCATGCAACTCGCAGTTGACATGACCATCATTGAGTATCAATATGTACATTTTCGTATCCCCTGTGCTACCTATGTAGGTGGCCATCTCTTGACAGCCTCACCACCAGTATGCAAAGATGTGCAGACAGTACACTATGGTAATTACTATGGGTGTACAAAACAATACAATGGCATTCATACTGTAATTGCATCAGGCATGCTGGGATACACCCACAATGATATCATTACACTGTACTGTTGTCAACATTATACTATTACAACACTTCTATGTAGTCACCCTGTGCATCAGCACCATGTTAACCTGTTCCTGCACCGATGTTGCATACTGCAGGAGGTGGCACAGTTTCATCATATGCACAGGGTGTGTACTTGGTATGCCTGAGTCTGCCACTGATACAACCAATTGACATGTGTGTGTGTGTGTGTGTTGGTGAGGGACAGCAGTACAAGATGGGGCAATGTTGATGCAGTGTGAGCGTGTATGTGGTAGCCCTAGGTGTTATCAATTTGCATGTGTGTATGCATGCACACAGTCCCACCTCATGGCTGCCATATACAGGTGTTTGTGAACAGCCACAGACTGTACCTGCCACGTCATACAGATCACTGTCTGTGGCCACGGACACGGTACCTGTGCCTGGCAGGGGTGCTACAGACCATATCAGGTACTAAGCCAGACTGGGTACTGTCATCAGAAGCAGGTGGTTGGTGACTGGAGACAGGTCCCTGTTGGGACGGTCCAGAGCCACGTGCATGTGGTCTCCTGGGGCGGTCTGATGACAGCACAGACCCAGCATTGCTGGGGCTGCTGCTGGCACTATGTGAGTGGCCTGGGCCTGTTGTCATCCACGACGGCTGCAGCTGCTGCTGTTGCTGGCATATGGCCACGTCGATGCCTCAACCATCCACCATTGCCCTGGCTCATGGACATGTAGTTGTGGAACAGATCTAATGTGTCCCCCCAATGTCTGTCAATGACCTCGGTGAAGTTACGGATGGCAGCCACAACATCACGGATACTGTCACTCATAGCTGTGCGACATGCTCTCAGCTCCCTCAGACCCTGTCTGGTGTACTGTTCCATACGTGACTGTGCCTGCATTACAGCCCGAAACATAGCTGAGGTTGAAAGACCTCTGTGGGCATGTCTGACAGGTGCGGTATGCCCACGGATGCTCCCACGAGAACCCCTGGACGTCTGCCTGTGTGGTACCATGTCAGGACCCTGGCCATGGCTGCTGTGTGGGGATGCATGTGCCACCGATACCACATTACCCTGGTCAATGCCCTCTGTATCCTGTCCATCACCTAGGGACATTGGTGACAAAGGATGTATTAACAGGATGACTGTGCACATTGATGGGGTCGACAGCTATGTACTGTCAATTGGCGGACCAATGATGGACCCTTGCACACCTCCCTGTGCCATTACACAGGTATCATCATTATCACTATCCACAGCAGCTGATTCAGGTTCCCTGCTGCACAACACCAGAGCAGAACCTGTGGGAGTAAGACAGGAAACACAGTTTACAATGTGTACACAATGTCACCACTGATACACACAGGCACACATGCACACATGGGCACATGCACAAATGCACACATGGGCACATGCACACATGCACAGATGCACACATGCACAAATGGGCACATGGGCACATGCACACATGGGCACATGCACACATGGGCACATGCACACATGAGCACATGGGCACATGCACACATGCACAGATGCACACATGCGCACATGGGCACATGCACACATGCACACATGCACACATGCGCACATGCACAAATGGGCACATGCACACGTGCACATGGGCACATGCACACATGCACACATGATCACATGCATACATGCACACATGGGCATATGCACACATACACACATGCACACATGGGCACATGCACACATGCACACATGGGCACATGCACACATGCACACATGGGCACATGCGCACATGCACACATGCACACATGGGCACATGCACACATGCACACATGGGCACATAGACACATACACACATGCACACATGGGCACATGCACACAGGGCACATGCACACATGCACACATGCACACTCCTCAGTATATGAGATAGCAACACACAGACACAAACACACCTGCAATCAAACACATAGCACTACTGCTTCAGCCTGTTATTACTATTAGTATCAAGAGTATTGAAGGTAATGTTATTACACACTCACCAGCATGGATAGGCTGCCTTGCTGTTACACCAGAGGGACCTGCAGAAATGAGACATTTATTGTCAGTGGGCACAACTGTGTCATTGATACTGTGAGTATGATACAGTTCAGTAGTGCAGCAGTTAGCTTCCACAGGTCTACTGCTGATATTGAGAATATCACTCTTGCACAATAATTACCAAGATTACAGCTACAAACCGAGGACACACCTCACACATGCATAACCTAGCAGTGTACAGAACGGTCAACTATACACATGGCATGTTACCTGCACGCTCCGTGTCATAGGTTCATAGGTTCATAGGTTCAAACTAGGCTATCTGCCCGAGGGCATTTACAAGCCTAGCCCATAGTTTTGTGGCTTACGCCACCCCTTTAGTATGGGGAACTATACCCATTATTTTGCTGTGCCTCTGTTGAGCAGTGACACTGAGGTAATCCCTGGGGTATATCTGCGATCTCCCATCCATTGGTCAAGATTTCTCTTGAACAAGGCCAGCGAGGTGCTCTGCCTCACATATACCGGGATTTTATTCCACAGCATAGGGAGTCTTTGGGTGATGAATCTATCCCTCCAGCACGTCCTATTAATAGCCGTGTCGAGGTTTAAGTCTCCCGCCCTTGTGGCTCTGACGGATCTAGATTTTTGAGGTGAAGCATATTCATCAAATCTGGGTTTGACATGGCCTTGTATGTTAGGCAAAGGTCACCTCTGAGCAAGCGTGGCGACTGAATAGAGCTGGAGTTCTTTCAGTCGGGCAGCATAGGACAGATGTTTGAGACCCTTTATCCTTTTGGTGAGGAACTTTTGTGGCCTCTCCAGCTGCTGCAAGTGTCGGGTCAGATACATTCCGAATGGGGCATTGTACTCAATCATTGGTCTGATGAGTGATGAGTATAGGGAGACTATGACCTCCCTTGATCTAGATGAGAATCCCTTCATGATAAGGTGGGCAATGTAGAAGGTCTTCCTAACTACTTTAGCTACATGGGTGTCGAATGACAGGCTACTATCAACCTGGATCCCCAGGTCCCTGATAACTTCTTCTGTGTTCAGTGGATTGCCACCTATTTGGTAGCTAGGGGTAACCTTGTTTTTCCCGAAGGGTATGACTATGCATTTTTTGGCATTTAACTTTAGGCCATGGCTCTGGCACCAGTTTTCCATTTCTGTGAGACCCTTCTGAAGGATATCTGTGTCAGATGTGTTTTCTACTATGGCGCCCAGTTTGCAGTCATCTGCAAACTTTGTCAGCCATAACCCTCCTGTGTTTGCTTGTACCGGAAAAGTAGATGCCAAACAAGAGTGGGCCCAGGACTGAGCCCTGTGGTACACCACTTGTGACAGGCTTTGAGTCTGACATGGCGCCAGCAACTCTGACCCTGTGGGTTCTGTCACTCAGCCAGTTTGCAACCCATCTTGTGATGTATGGGTTAACATTTAAGCTGATGAGTTTTTCAATGATACCCGAGTGGGGTATTGTATCGAAGGCCTTCACCAGATCAAGGTAGGCTGTATGGACTGCCTTTCCCTCATCAATGGCTTTGGTGACTGTTTCGAAAAAGTCAACCAAGTTTAGAAGGCATGATCTGCCTTTGACAAAGCCAAACTGGGATGGATCCAAAGTCTGCAAATTCCCTATGTTTTTATTTATGAGGTCCATTATGATCCTCTCCATGGCTTTGCAGATAAGGCTTGTCAAGCTAATGGGCCGGTAATTTCCAGGGTCGGTGGAGGCACCGCCTTTGTGAAGTGGGACCACAGTTGCAGTGCCACTCCTGGAGTGCGTATCCAGAGGTAAGACTATGATTAAACAGCTGTCCTAGCTGTGGGTTTAATTCCTCGTTGAGTTCGTGGAGCACACAGCCGGGGACACCATCAGGTCCCATGGATGCTGTGTTTGTTGCTTTGGAGAGAGCAGTTCTCACTTGGGCGTTGGAGATGTTTGGGGGCTGCAATCGCTTGGTATAGATATCTCTCCTTTGGGGAGAGGGGGAGAAGTTTGCACTGAACCTGTCAGCCAGTATGTTGGCAATGTCTATAGGATCAGTAATCTTCACATCATTTTGAACTAGTTCTGAGCATATCTGGGAGTTTCCTCCCAGGTTTCTAACATAGCTAAAGAAGGCCTTATGATTGTCTTTTGAGTCTTTAGCTATTTTTCTCTCAAAATTTGCTTTGGATGATTTTATGAGAGCTCTTAGTTTTTACTTATAGTGATCAAGGGTGTCTTACCTTTTAAGGATTTTGCTCTATCTTGTAGTAGCTTCCTCCTTTTGTTGTAGAGTTTGTTTATGGCTGGGGTCCACCAGACTGGATGCTTGCCTTTGGTACAAAGAGTCTTTGTTTTGCTTGGGATTGCCTTATCCATGCAGTCCTGCAGGTGCTGGTAGAAGGCATTTGTAAGTGATTCAGCGGCTTGAGTACTGTTTTCCGGCTCGGGGCCTTAAAGGAGACCACACTAGTCTTTAGAAGTGTGAAGTCGGCTTCGAGAAGTTCTTTACTGTGGTCTTTTTTATTTCAGGTGGGGGTGGGATGAGGACCTCCAGCGAGATTAGTTTGTGATCTGATCTCACCAGTGAGGGGTATACTTCCGGTGTTGAACATTGTGCTCCCATGTTCGTGATGATGAGATCAAGTATGTTTTCTCCTCTTGTGGGGATGGTGACTAGTTGTTCCATGGCATTTGAGTTTATGAATTCCAGGAACTTTTGGGCTAGGGTGTTTGGGCTTGAGTAGTGTTCCCAGTCTATATTAGGGTAATTGAAGTCACCTAGTATGATGGTGTTTGGTGATACATTTGTCCCCTCTAGTGTTTTCAGGAAGGCCATGTGAGGTTCCTGAGTTTGTGAGGGTGGCCTGTAACATGCTACAATTTGCAGAGCAGTCTTGCCTATGGTTAATTGCACCTGGATGGTCTCCGATGCATCGTGCATTGCCACCAGTCTTGAGGTGTGGGTGTCCTTGATGAATATGGATACCCCCCCTCTTTTCTTGGTATTGTCCGGATGTTGGGGCCGGAACGCATGATAAGAGGTAAAACCTGATAGTGCTGGGGTGCTCTCAGGAGCCTTGAACCAGGTTTCTGTCACTGCACAGACATCGATGTTCTCCATACTGAGAAGGGCCTCGAAAGTGCATTTTGAGATTTAGACTTCTGGCATTGAGCAGCATTACCCTTAGTTTTTTTCCTTTTTTGTGTTCTAGGGTGGTAGGTTTAGAATTTGAGCCTTGCCTAAAAAAGTCACTATGGGGTGGCAAGAGCCTTTGCCAATATCCGGAATCCCAGGGGTGACAGGTGCAAGCCGCCCCTTGAAGCAGCGTGGCTTGTCCAGCATGTCATCCCAGGCAGACAGGCATTGGATCCCCTTTGAATGACACCAGAGTTTAAGCCAATTGTTAAAGCTGATCATCTTATCTCTGTATTGTGGCATCATTCTTGGTGAAGGTAGGATACTGCTCAAGGTCAGGGTCATACCTGCCTGGGCTACATAATCAGAGAGCTCCTCAATGTCTCTTTTCATGTAGTCCAGAGGCACGTCTCAGGTCGTTTACACCAGCGTGGACAATGACTGAGTCGTATTTGTACCTGCTGTTGAGAGACCTGAGTGCTTGCGTTATGTGGCAGATTCTAGCGCCCGACAGGCAGCTTACTGTGACCTTCTCCTTACTCAGTCTGGTGAGCGGACGCCAGTGTGTCTGACTATGGAGTCACCAATGACTAGTGTGTCTGGCATTGTGTTTGGCCTTAAGGGCTGTGACTGTTTGACACTCTGACTGTGAGGTCTATGTGTTGCAGGTGTTGTGTTCTGAGGTGGTGGTTGTTTGGGTGTCTGCTTTGGTGGCCTCTGCTGTTTTGGTAGATTTTGATCAGAGCCGCGAGTATGTCTTTGTGTGTTTATGTGTATGATTTGAGGTTGTGATGGTACTATGTGAGACTGGGTCTATAGTGTGTGTGGTAACCTTCTCTTCCTGACTGGTCTTGCCAGTCCTATGTTGAGAGAGCTCAGCCTCCAGTTTGGCCGTATAGTTGCATCTCTCACATGTATTTGTGTTTTGTGGGAGGAGGAGAGGGTTGTCTGTGTACATGAGGCAATTGTAACATTGCCTCAATATTCCCAGGTTCACCAGCTGAGCAGGAGAGGACACTAGCAACTGATCCTCGACATGCTAGAAGGACTAGACAAAAACTTTAAAAGAGATTCCGGGACGTGGGTGACCGAGAAATGGGGTTTGCCTTTTGGGGTGCTATCTATAAGAGTGCCGTATCAAGGTAATAAGTACTGTAGGAGCAAGTGCTAGGTTTAACAGATAGAGAAAAGTCTACTTGGAGTCAAGTAGAGATGATCTTTTAGGTATTAGAGAAAGTGCTAGTAACAGGGATGCTTAAAGGTAAGATTGAAAAGAATGCACTCTGCAGTGTGCACTAGAGAAGTTAGATATGAAAGTAGGTAACTTGAGTTTTACCTGTTTAAAAGTTAAGGTTTAGTGGAGAGTTACTATTTTTAAAACAGCAAGATGGACTGAAAGGGGTGGTTACTTTTGTATTTTGGTACTATGAAATACTGTAGGATGGCCAATAAATTTAAATAATTGAAGGGTTGGGATTTCAAAAGTGATGGTTTTGTGATTACTCACATAAGCCAGTGAAAGTAGAGAGAAATGAGATATATGGTCAGATTAACATAAGAGGCGGGCAACTAGAAAGACAGTGGTATTTAACAAGACAACTTAAATGGGTGGGAGGGCGGGAAGTTTTAATATGCTGTTAAAACAGAATGCAAGCAAAACACAAGGTAAAGAAAACAAACTACAGTATTCAAAATATAGAAAGGCAATACAGAAATACAAAAAATAACAGCAAACTAACCTTTCCTTCACAGCAAAGTGTAGCAGAGTCTGGATGAGCCTTTCTGGCTGGGTGGCTCCAGCCTCCATCATTACACATGTATGCTGCTGCTGTTGCTGTTGGGCTGGAGCCACAACACTTAGGAGTAGTCCCTCCAGTCTGGTGAGGGGGGGTGTCTAGCCACCCCACCACCTGTGGCAAGCTGCTGCCTGTGGATATCCGACGCATGCTGACGGACAT
The DNA here is from genome assembly GCF_019279795.1 of Protopterus annectens. NCBI lineage: Eukaryota > Metazoa > Chordata > Ceratodontiformes > Protopteridae > Protopterus > Protopterus annectens. The sequence goes on from NC_056745.1 coordinate 572,686,513, forward strand.
TTCTAATTAAATCACTGCAGTGATGGCATACCTGCTCATATTCCGGTTATGTGTGCCTATGTCATTTACCCGACAGACCAGGTCTTGCCACAGTGCAGCCCTCTCCTGCTGGTTCTGGCTGGTGTGGGAAAAGAGTATTGCGAAATCTCGCACCAGGCTCTGGTGTATCTCTTCCTCCTCTGCAGCGGAGTACACAGGGTTACGCTGGTGAACCATAGCCATGAAAAGGAGAAGGAAAATATGTCAGCAATATCTGTCAGCAAACTATGGCACACATAATACACATAATACTTGACTGTAGTGATATAACGTAACCACCATATATAGCATCTGTCTGTCTATTGGGGGATGCACATGTAAATGGCCAGATATCAGTGCTCAGCCGACAACTGTGCAACAGTACCTGGCACACTCCATATGACAGAATAGTATACTGCAGCAGTCAGCACACTGGTTCAGGTCCAATGCACAACCTCACACTGGGGGTTTGTATCAAGGTACTGTATGGGGAACATTATCAACCCATGCACTGCATGCAATGCATGTTACATATTTCACTGGTAATGCACACTACTCTTACTTGCCATAACCCTACCTACACCACAGTCACATACAGGGTAACACAGCACAACATATGGTAATGTAGTATGTGTTGATCGCAATACCTCACACATCTGTCTCTGACCTCACACCAAGGACACACACTACCATGACAGACAGACAGTCATGGTGAGCAATCACACCAGTACATAACATGCACCCAGTCACTGGCACACTCATTCCACCTCACATATTTGGTTTGCAATGGGTTCATGGGTGTGCATTGTCTCTTAGGTAGGTAGTATGCTATTGGCCCTGGGCCTACAGCAGCATACTGTTATGCTACCCTGCCCCTTGTGACACATGTGTTATGATCGTACCTGCTCCTTACAAACAGTTACACAGGGTGACTCATATGGCATATTACCTATCTGCATAACATTCAGCAGGGGTATGTCTGACATCTACTCATGGGGAGCCTTGCTTCTTAATTCTGTGTGGTTTACTCCAGGGTATGTCGTATCTGTGGGTAGGGACCTGTACCTCCATCATGTGCTCTATACTGCGGTGACAAGGACGACAGACATAGGTAATTTGGGTTGTGGATGTTGGATGTCTTACCATGGTTGTTGGACAACTGTCATGGGTGTGACCTAACTATGTATATCCAGCAGTGGTAACCTCTATGTAGGTAGTCTGTGTGCTCTCTGTGGTCTTCTCAGTCACTCTGCATAGGTAATGTGTTTGAGTGCATTGACACAGTTACTTGCGTATGTCTGTGTCCTTCTCCATATCTGTAGCTGTCATGGGAGGTACATACCATGTAGGACATTGTGGGGTGTAGAGGGGTAAAGTGACCTACATGTCCATAGCTGACACACCATGTCCACTGACACATTCCATGTACAGGTATTACAGGACTAGTGTGCCACTGTGTATATCAATGGGGAGCCTATTGTACACTTGTTGCCCCTGTTCCCCCCTGACACATGCAGTGGTGGGCAGGCATGCACATATGTGGTGGTTACTGGTGTCAGTGTTTTGGAATGGGGTATGGTACTCCAGTATCCACACTGGTGTTCACTCCATGCCTTTGTCACCAGGCACCTGTTGCAATACATCTGCACACATGTGCCTCACTCAGTATATATATATATATATATATATATATATATATATATATATATATATATATATATATATATATATATATATATATATATATATATATATATATATGTTTGTATATATATAATATATATATATATATATATATATATAGATATAGATATATACATATAGATGTGGGGAGAGAGGGGGAGAGAGAGAGAGAGAGAGAGAGAGACAGAGGGAGAGTGAGAGTGAGAGGGGGTGGGACAGAGAGAGAGATAGTCATATACAGACATATCTGTTGTCAGTCAGATCTGTCTGTATATGTATATGATGCTACATATATCTATATATGTATGTGTGTATTACATATATCTGCACGTACATATTCTATCAATCTCGATGTCTGTGCAGTAAGTGAAACCTGGTTCAAGGCTCCTGAGAGCACACCAGTGGTACCAGGCTATACCTCGTATCATGCTTTTCGGCCCCAAAACTCGGGCCAAAACAAAGGGAGTGTCCATATTCATCAAGGACACCCACACCTCCAGGTTAGTGGCAACTCATTAAGCATCAGAGACCATCCAGGTGCAAATAACCGTAGGCAAACCTGCTATACAACTGGTAGCATGTTACAGACCACCCTCCCAATCTCAGGAACCACAGTCAGCCTTCCTGAAGACATTGGAGGATATGAATGTCCCACCACACACCATCATATTGGGAGACTTCAACTACCCTAACATACACTGGGTGCATTATTCTAGCCCAAACACCCTAGCCCAAAGGTTCCCGGAATTCACTAATTCAAATGCAATGGAACAGCTAGTCACCTCTCCCACAAGGGGAGATAATATACTTGACCTGATCATCACAAACATGGGGACAATCTGCTACACACCAGAAGTATACCTCTCACTAGTCACATCTGACCACAAACTAATCACCCTGGATATACATATCCCACCTCCACCCACAACAAAAAAGACTACAGTGAGAATCCTCTCAAAAGCCGACTTTACACTTCTTAAAACTGAGTTGGTATACTTTAAGCCCACTGGGCCAGTGGAAACCACATCCCACAATGCAGACTCCCTCACAAATGCTTTCTACGGACATCTCCAAGAATGCATGGATCATGCAATCCCAAATAAAACCAAGACCCTCTCCACCAAGGGCAGGCGTCCTGTCTGGTGGACCCCAGCCATGAACAAATTGTATAACAAAAGAAGGTAGCTACTGCACGACAGAGCAGAATTCCATAAAGATAAGGCATCTCTGATCAGCACTAGTAGAAAGCTACATTCTCCCATACAAACATGCAAGGCCAACATTGAGAGGAAAATTGCTATGGACACTACAGATAACCACAAGGCCTTCTTCTGCTATGTTAGACATCTGGGTGGAAACTCTCAGATATGTTCAGAGTTAGTTCACAGTGACAAAAACTACACTGAACACACAGATATTGCCAACATTCTGGCAGACAGGTTCAGTGCAGATTTCTCCCCTCCCTCACCCCCAAAAGAGGAATTACTTATCCCAGCTGAATGTAACCTCCCTGTCATCTCAGATGTCCAGCTGAGAACCGCCCTCAGCAAAGCTATAAACACAGCATCAATGGGACCCGACGGTATCCCAGGTTGCATGCTACGTGAGCTCCAAGAGGAGCTAAACCCGCACATAAACTGCTATTTAACCGTAGCCTTATTACAGCATATGTACCTGGACACTGGCATACAGCAACAGTAGTCCCACTCCACAAAGAAGGCACCTCTACAGACCCTGGTAACTACCGCCCCATAAGCTTAACCAGCCTGGTCTGCAACGCTATGGAAAGAATCATTATGGAACTCATACACAGAGACATTGGAGACTTACAGACACTTGATCCCACCCAGTTCGGCTTTGTAAAGGGCAGATCCTGCCTTTTGAACCTGGTTGACCTTTCAAAAACAGTCACAAGAGCCATTGATGAGGGCACAGCAGTCCATACAGCCTACCTGGACTTGGCTAAAGCTTTCGACACAATACCCCACTCTGGCATCATAGATATGCTCAACAGCTTAAATGTAAATCCATATGTCACAAGATGGGTTGCAAACCGGCTAATGGATAGAAACCCTAAAGTCAAAATCACTGGTGCCATGTCAGACTCAGAGCCAGTCACAAGTGGTGTCCCACAGGGCTCTGTCCTGGGACCCCTCATGTTCGGCATTTATTTCTCAGATGTGGAAGCAAACATGGGAGGGTAGTGGCTGACAATGATCAAAGATGACTGCATACTAGGCGCCATAGTCGATACACCAGCTGACACATACATCCTACAGAAAGGCCTCACTGAAACGGACAACTGGTGCCGGAGTCATGGCCTTAAATTGCATGCCAAATAATGTATAGTCATACCCTTTGGGAAAGACAAAGTACCCACATATTATCACATAGACAGTAACCCACTGAGTACAGACAAAGTAATCAGAGACCTGGGGACACAAATCGATACTGACCTTTCATTTGACACCCACATTGCCAAAGTAGTTGGATAGACTTCCTACCTTGCCCACCTTATCATGAAGGGATTCACATCCAGATCAAAGGAGGTCATTGTACCCCTATACTCCTCCCTTATCAGGCCCATGAATGTGTACTATGCCCCATTTGGTATGTACCTCACCTAGCACTTGCAACAGCTAGAGAGAACCCATAAGTACCTCACCAGGAGGATCAAGGGTCTCCAACAAATGTCATATGCTGCCAGACTAAAGAAACTCCAGCTCCATTCCATAGCATACCGCCTACTTAGAGGTGATCTGTGCCTGACGTACAAGACCATGTCCAATCAGGAATTGATGGACATGTTCCACCTTGTAAAATCCAAATCCATCAGAACCACAAGAGCTACAGATTTAAACCTCAGCACAAATATGAATAGGACATGCTGTAGGGACAGATCCATAACTCAGAGGCTTCCCATACTCTGAAACAGGATCCCAGTTCATGTTAGGCAGAGACCCTCACTGACTCTCTTCATATGAATTCTTGACGAGTGGATGGGAGATCATAGGTTTACACCAGGGGTCATCTCTGTGTCACTACTAGACAGAAGCACAGTAAACTAATGCTATTATGTAAGGGGGTCTTCACTGTGTCACTACTATACAGAGGCACAGTTTTCTAAATCTATTCTGTACACTGTCTGCAGATAGCCTAGTACTAAACTATGACACTGCGAAACTATATATGTCTATGTATTTCTACATCCCTCTCTATCTATGTATGCATATATGCATATTATATATATTAATTCATAGTTACCATTGCATGTGTAGTAACACCTTTCTACCTACTGTTAGTACATTTCACAGGGTGTCAGTGGGGCACAGTTGACATTTGTTTTCACATCAGGGACATCCATGTAACTCAGTCACAGTTGCTATGTCTGGGCTCTTAACTATTCAACTATGGCACTGTTTATCCTGCTCTGAGTATGTGTGTGGCTTGCCAGATGTTACTGTGACATTATTACCTACTAGCTACCAACTAGCATGGCTGTTTCTCATCACACAGTACTATTTTACAAATCCACTAGATTTTACAGTAAATATACATGACATGCTTTGTGTACTAGACTTGCTATATTCCCTTTACATTAATTCCTACTATTTTATGATATATTTCTTTCAGCACAGTGTTCTTGTATAGCAGTCATGGCTTAGTGGTAAGTCATGCAGATTAGTGTGTCCAAGGTCCTGGGTTCGAGACTGACAGAGGTATTTTATTTTGCTGCTGAGAAAACTACAGGCCTTGTCATTCAGAGTGACTAATGCATTTTTAAGCAGTTGTAAGCGGGTTAGCGCTGGTTTGCGCGGAGGTCACGCATGCGCACTGCAGCTTAGCTCACAAGACACACGCTAGCGCACAGAAGTGCACTCCCGCTTACTACTGCTTAAAAGTGCTTACTCTCATGCACACCCGCGCTATTTTCTTTTAAAGAAAAGAAAATGGGGAGATAGGAAAGTGGTGAAAAAGGGGGCACAAAGAGGGTAGGACAGTAGGAAAACATGCTCGGCTTTTGCAGGAGGGATGTAGGAAAGGCCCATAGCTGCCCATTTCTTCGTCAGCAACAGCTGTGCATATGTTTGTAATTTGGTGTGAAATTTGAAACCTTCCACCCCTGAGAGAGGTGTGAGGACAACAATATTTGTCGTACAGCCAATTGTAATTGCCAGTTTACATGTCCAGCAGACATGTGTGCAAAATGGGCAGCTATGTATGGGGCGTAATTTTTTTGTGGGTACAGAGTGCCCTTTTTTTTTTTCAGGTAAGAGTGGTATGTCAGGTACAGGAAGTCGGTATAGCTGGGGAGGTAGGTAGGGGAGGTTAACAGACAAGACAAACAAGACACATACAGGGGTGGTGTATGACACATGTGGGGGGTTACACAATTGACGGGGATGGATGTTTGGATATCTCGAGCCCATGAGCCCACAGATGGCAACAGTGGAACTGAGATCCCCACCCATGGGCAGTTGCCACTGTGCCTTCACTGCCCAGGATGGGGCTGTGCTGGGGGCTGTGTAGGATGGGCAGCAGGCACGCCCATGAGTTGTGCCACCCATGCCTCACGCTGGCGTAGGGCCCAAGCACAGCATGCCTGATCTCCCTGCACACCACAGTCCGGACACTACGGAGGGTGAGTGGATGTTCTCCTCCGGCCACGCTTGCAGAGGGGGGACGAGCCCCATCCCCTGCACTGCTTCCACCTGCAGGTGGCACAGGGCCACCAGAGGAGGGTCCGGCCTGGGCACTACTGCCAGGTGCACTCGCCAGCTGAGGTGGGAGAGGTGGGTCCGCTGGAACCCGCCTTCCCTGTCGTCCTATGTTTTGCATTATTTAATGACAGTTTGGGTTAGTAACGTGCAATACCATTCACAATTAGTTGTAACAGCATGCATTAGTATTCCCATTAACCAAACACCCATAAATTCAAGCCATTGAACAGCAAGCATAACACATGCATAATTTGAACAACAATACAAAATCCAACAACATGCAGGGTTGATTGATGGCAACAGGTCGTCAGATTTGGATGTATGAACAGGGCACATGCATCAACGTACGTGCAAATATGTATGAACCAACAGGACAAATGTCCAGGGGAGTTAATTGTGAATACACATACCCATTTCATGTGGAATGGATTATTTGTGGTTATAGGGTAGGGTGAAGAAATATTTCAATAACAACTTCAAATACCTATACATATGCTGTACATTTCTACTAGCTGCAGATATATACACACTACAGGTCTGACTACAGTTTCCTCTGTGTAAACTTATGCATGTTGGTGATAGGAATGTTACTGCTACATCAATATACATTTCATTTTTATTCATACACATTCATATCTGGCTCTATTCAGCTACAACATCCTGCTACATTTGCTTTATATGGCTCTAGACAACTGTGGATGTTTGGTATTTCATACAACCATACTATCTGCATATTGCAAACTGACAGCAACATATCCAAATTGTGGGACACACATTCCAGCTTCAGTACTTTATTCCACACATTTCACTGTTTGGTTGTGCCTGTCACATTCATTTCATTCTGTACTGACTGCAGTATACTTTATTCAGGAGTTATTACAACTTTATTGGTGGATTCATGCCTCTTTCTCACACTCTCACTTGTTTTATTTTTACAATTCAGGGTGGTACTTAATTCTAGGCTTTATTGACATGTTTTACTTGGTTATAACAATCCTTTCCAACAGTCTCACTTGTGTCATGTTTCAGAATTTAAACAGGGATGTATTACACACATGTGTTTTATTCAGCTTGTGTAGCTGTAATTTTCAGCCTGCTGCAGGTTATGTACTATTATATTACAGGTGGAACATCTTTATTTCAGACGTGTTTCATTTTTATTTTTGGATTACAGGCTGCATCACACTTATGTAATCACACAGTACTAGCAGAATCTCTCTTACACTGTTTACTTGCACTTTATATTAATAGGTGACTACACTGCACTCTTTTGCAAGCTGTCATACTTATATTTTTTAACAGTTACAGGGAGAGAATTACTAACCTGCCTGGTGGCGCAACCGCACAAGCCTATCAGCATAGGCTCGACGATTCGCGGAACGGACACCTGCAGCTGCAGTATAAATGAAGTAATATTGGAATAAACATCTCCATAATATCAGCTAGTTTAACTTTCTACATAAATAATTACATGTAACTTACTCAGTAGTGGGGCGTTGGGCATTTGCCGGGCCTCCTGGATCCAACGGTTCAGTTGGTCCTGCTTCCATCGCTTCTCGTCCGCATGATGGTGACGGACCTGTTCACCAGTCCTTGGTATTCCTGTGGCACTGGTGAGATCATGTGCCAACCAGTCCCATGCCTCAGCCTGCATGAGTTGGGCCTCATGATCGTGGACGAGGAGCCAAACCATATATTTGGACTCCTCAATGCCCCACCTCTGTGCTCGGAAGCAACTACCCTCTCCTACACCTGCCATCCTGACTGCAAATCGGTTCCACAATCAGTTATGCTGTGTATTCCCGCCTATGGGGCTTATATATGCTCTTTTTCCCACACTTATCCATGATTGGCCATTTTGGAAATGTATCAGCTTCACAAAACCTGCTTTGTCATGCTTCTCTTTCCATTCATACCTATATGTATGCTATTACTGCATTTCTAAGAGCAATTGTCATGGCTTAGTGGTTCAGTACTTTGACTATGGTGCATGGTACCCTGAGTTCGAGCCTGGCCATTGCTTTTTATATTTTATGACTGTCTACACAGGCTAGGAGGTATGTCTGTGTAAAGGCAGTTTTGATACAGCTTGCTCAACGTTGCCCGTCGGTTAGCTTGTTGGCATGGTGGGCAGCTCCGCGCAAACAGGTCACGCTGGTTTACGCGTCGTTTGGCTGTCAGCACGCATATTATGCTCTGCTCAGCTACGGGCACACAGTTTCAGCATGTTAGAACTCTGTTCACCTACGGGCCCTCATTTTACACCTGTTAAACCACTGCTCACCTACGGGCACTCATTTTACACCTGTTAAACCACTGCTCACCTACGGGCAGATATACTCAGCTTATTAGAGTGTCGCTCAGCTATAGGCACTTCTGACATTTGTTTTTTTTTTTTTTATCACACATTTCTTCATAATACTTGGCCTATTTCATTACATTTTACATAAAAATAATTTTATACATGTACATATATGTCAGGGAATTGTTTCGTGCTTATTTCACTAAAAATAAAAATTGATGTTGTGGGGGCTCGAACCATGACTGCCTCGTCTTCAGCCAACGTCTCTACCGCTAAGCTATTGCTTCTTGGCTTACTTTGCATATTTAGATCTTATATGCTTTTCTACTGACTGCTAACTGTGGCTAAGCGACGGGCATGCCCGCGCAAATGAGCGCACTCACGGGCAAACATCTTTAAAACTTATAAAACAAAATAACATGTTCATTTTTACATTTTATGTTTATAGTCTGTGGGGGCATTTGTTGTGTTGTGTTTATTGACATTTACGCGGACTCTGTCGTGGGGGTTTACTTTCGGGACTGTTACTCTTCTGGGGGCGTTTCCTTTTGCAGGGATCGCCCTATGGACACGCCCCCTACTTTCTTACACGGACCGTGTTAGCCTTGGGTGTGAGTCAGCATGCTCTCATGCATATGCATGGCATGCTGACGTCACACCATTTAACTGCAGCCTCTGTGTAAGCCTTGTAACTCTTACACGGAGGCTTCGTGAATCCTGCCCTTAGTCTACCTTTATTCCCAAAATTTGTATCTGTGTAATTTATTATGCATAGAATACATGATGCTTGGACATAAATTTCTTGTTTATCCTTAGCATATTTTAGAGCTGTACAGTCCATTTCTATCTGAAAATTAATGTGAATAAGAACAGACAGAATATGTATTATATAGCACTTTCAATGCAATATGTCACGGTAATGGCATTTATGTACTGTACTATGCTTCTGATTATCTGAACCTTGAAATGATGCTTTTTTGCATATCTACGTAATAAGATATCTATTGAGTTCTGCTTCCATTCAGCTGAACTTGTTATACTAAAAAGCCAGTTACAGAAACTACAAAATAAAATGTGCCAGTAGAAATATTGGTTATTTTTTCTGATGTCATCTAAAAATAATTTAAGACCTGTTCAGCACAAACACTCAGGTAGGTACTGACAATTCAGGTGGGTGGTCACACATATAGTGAGTCATAATATGAGAATACAGTACATATCTAGCCTACCGGCACTAACCCAATCATTAGATAGATAGATAGATAGATAGATAGATAGATAGATAGATAGATAGATAGATAGATAATATTTTATTATTCCAATGTACCATGACAAGGATCTGCTCAGTCACATTTTACCCAGGGGATAGGGAAATATTTGATGTCTAAACCAGATCCTGTTCACTTAAAGTATATATTTGAATTGCCTACAACACTGTCACTGTGTACTGCAACTTTGCAGTGACATCACTATAAAAATAAATATCTTACCTTTTAAAATAATGCCACTTTGTAGCTTATACTTTATTGTGCCTCTACCTTTGCATGCTAAAGTCAGTTATAGGGAATGGCTTCCCAAACTTCCATTTCCCAAACTTCCCAAACAGTTAGCACAGATGATTAAGATAATGAGCTGCTTCCTGTAGTCCTGGGTTTGAGTCTGTCACCTTCTCTTAGCCTACTGCATGACTCTGAGGAATTCACTTAACCAGACAATGTTCTAGGTTAGCCCCTGAAAAGGGACATTTGTGTCCAATGAGTTCACCCTTACTGAGGTAGAAAATACATGAAAATAATATAATAAATATACACACCAGTGCAAATGATGACAATGCCATTGTGGTGCATCATATCCACACAAACTTTTCCACATACAGGTATTTGCCAAAAGGATGATGCAGCATTCCTTTGATGACATGCTACAATATGTGGTGGAACATATGTGGATTCAATGTACGACAGAGTAGACAGGCAACATCATGTGGACATTTTATGACATAGTCCATTTCCTGATGTACTGGAGGATGCAGACTGCATCCAAATTGCAATAAGGACATCCCATTCCTGGATGTTGTTATTGGTTTGGGGCCTAGTGGGTTTACATCCAAATTATACCGCAAACCTACTTTTTCAAATGACTACTTGTATTTTACCAGCAACCATCCATCATACATTTTTTCTAACATAGTTAAGGGACAATGCATCCGTGCTGCGAGGATGTCTTCAACTGAAAATGTTATGATTTCTGAAATTGAAACCATCAAAAAACTGTTTCTGGATAGAGGTTACCCGCTACACTTGGTTAACAATGTTATTAAATATGTGCAAAAAGAATGGGGCAATAAATATCCCCCTTTGTTGGGAAAACACTCTGTTGCTTCAGATAATGAGGCAAAGGACGATCAAACTTTCCGGAGAGTGTGCGTATTAACCTATACCCCTCACGCAAATGTCATACAGGATATATTAAGGCAACACTGGGATATTATTCTAGCTTCTAAGCTTGAACATATAGTGGGGTCCCTGCCAAAGGTTGTCTATAAGACAGGAGCCAATTTAAAGAGAATTTTGGAAAACAACATGAAGGATTGTGACCAAAAAGATATCTTTGGAGGCACCACCAAATGTGGCACTTGCAAACAGTGTAGACATATTAATGAGGTCAAACATATTTGTTTAAGGGATATTAACAATACATTTATCAAGTTCAGGACAGGGAATTGCAATACCACCAAAGTGGTTTATCTGGCTACGTGTATGAACTGTTCTGCCTACTACGTGGGCAAAACGGAAAGGAACCTTAAGAAACGTATTTACAAACACTTTTACCGTATTCAGAAAAAAGATAGCAAGAATGCCCTATACAGGCATTTGCTTGAACAAGGCGAAGCACACATTTTTCGTTTCGCCATTATTGACCATTTGCAAAGCTCTGTTTTTAGTGGTAATTGGAAAATGCAGTTATCAGCTTTAGAGAGCAAGTGGCAGATTTTGTTGGATGCCACTAGGGCACCTGGACTAAATGAGTCAATCAGCATAAAACCATTTTTAGTGTTGTCTCAGTAATGTTGAAGGTACACTTCATATTATATTGATTGTGTGATTATAGTATTTTATCATCACATTATATTAGTGTGGATTTTTACCTACCAACAAGTTTATTACCACACTTACATACATATATTTATTAGTATAATAATTTCATCAAATATAGAATTTATTACATATTTTTACATATGAAATTTAATGTATATTTAAATGACAAATTTTTGATATGCTTTTATGTTGTATGGTTTTTATTGTTTATAAGCTAATTATTTTGGGTATTATATCTTTAAATGTTTTGGCGCCTTTTTTAATTATTATGTTATTTAAACTTGCTTGGTATGTGCATTCATGGTTCTGATGAAGACTAGTATCCTAGTTGAAAGCGCTAAACCGGGTTGGAATAAACGGTTTTCTCCTGTGCACGAGTTCTGCTGGTTATCCTTGGTCCTTTCTTTTTTATCACATACAGGTATTTGCCAAAAGGATGATGCAGCATTCCTTTGATGACATGCTACAATATGTGGTGGAACATATGTGGATTCAATGTACGACAGAGTAGACAGGCAACATCATGTGGACATTTTATGACATAGTCCATTTCCTGATGTACTGGAGGATGCAGACTGCATCCAAATTGCAATAAGGGCCCCACTTAAGGAGTAAGGACACATGTACATAGGTACATAATTAAGTATTAGGCTAGCTGTCCTTGCAGGTCATTTTAAGTCTAGCCAGTTTCCCTTTTTATGTTTGAAAGAACCTATTCCAGTTGGTTATAGATTGGCCTTACCCATCCCATTGTTAATGGTTATATGTTGCCCCTAAAAAAAATAACTGGGCTCATACCATAGGTCATTTGAGGGGACCAATACATGGGATAAAGCATTTAATATCTGCCTTTGTCCATTAGTAGTACAGGGGCAGTCCTGGGGTAAATTTTCTGTTTCCCGTCCATAGATCTAAGTTGCACTTCAAAATGGACAGGGATGAACTTTGTTTTATGGGAATGGGGAGTCTGTTCCACAGCAATGATATCCTCTGCTAAATACACCTGTTCCCCCAAAACATTCTGTTGATGTTGCAGAAGAGGTTTAGATCCCTAAACTGAATATTTCTTATGTCATTTGACTTGCTGGTGTAAGACATTGGAGGATGCCTTGCATAACAGACACAGGTCACCTCTTAGCAGTCTGTGGGATACTGAGTATAGTGACAAGGCTTTGAGTGGTCCATGTAGGACATTTTGTTTAGGCCTTGTATCTTTTTAGTAAGGCATGTCTGTGGGTAGTCCAGTAGTTGCATATTTCTGGAAAGATACATGCAAAAAGGGGCATTATATTCAGTGACTCCCCTAATGAGGGCTGAGTAGAGGGGGAGGGGGCAATGACATCCCTTTGTTTATAAGTTGTGCAACATAGAAGTACTTCCTTACAACAAACACATGTTGCACCAACGTTAGGTCACTGTCCATGTAAGTTTCCAAATCCTGAACAACTGGGTCAACTCTTAGGGTAGTATTATCAATACGGTGGTTCCCTGGGGAAGATGGCTTCCCAAAGAATACAATAATGCATTTTTTTGGCATTAAGTTTCAGACAATGATTTTGATACCAGTTATTTATTTGGGACAAACCTTCCTGTGTGATGGCTAAGTCATTTGGGGATTCAATAACTGCTCCAAGCTTACAGTCATCCTTGACCTTAGTCAACCAGATCCTTTGGTATTGGCTTTTACTTCAGAAGAGTAGATGCTGAACAGTATAAGTGCCAGCACAGAACCCTGGGGACTCGACTGGTGACTGGTCTATTTGTGGAGGTAACTTCCCCTGTTTTGATTATCTGCATCCTATCTTTGAGCTAGTTGGCAATCCAATGGGTGACATAGGATTTTATTCCAAGTTTATTTAGCTTTTCTATTATGTCTGAGCAGGGAATTTTGTCAAAGGCTTTGGCCAGGTCAAGGTATGAAGTGTGTACCATTTTGCTTTCATCGGTTGCTTTGGTGAGCTTTTCAAAAAAAAAAAATCCACCAGGGTGAGTAAGCATGACCTGTCCTTGACAAATTCAAACTGAGACCGATACTGTATTTGAAGGTTCCCTATGTCCTGACTGATTAATTCCATGATAAGACTTTCCATGGCTTTGCATATGAGGCTTGTCAGACTTATGGGTCTGTAATTGCCTGAGTTTGTGGAAGGTCCTCCCTTATTCAGGGAAATGACTCTAGCTCTTGTCCATTCACTTGGTACAAAACTGTATGGAGTCTAAGACTGATTACTTTTATTAGGGGTGTGGCTAAATCGTACTTTGTGCTATTTAAGATGCATCCAGGGATATTGTCAAGACCCACTAATGTAGTATTTTTAGCTTTTGATAGCACTTTTAGGATTTGGTCTTGTATGATAGGTGGAGGTGATCCAGTCTCAGGTATATCTTGAGGGACAGATGGAGGAGAGAGAGGGGTAAAGTTAGAGATAAATGTATTGGCTGGTAGGTTTGCTATATCTTCAGCCACAGTGCAGGTAACATCATTCACAATCAGCTCAGCCTTTTGCTGTGTTGTGTTTTTGAGATTACGAACATAACTAAACAATGCATTGTGCTTCTCTTTGACTTGGGTATCTAGTTTAGCCTCAAACCTAGATTTGGTGGATTTTGTAAAGCTCCTGAGCTGTTCATTTATTTCTTGGATTGGGAATTACTCTCCTTACTTTTTTAAAAATTCTTTCCATTTTATTGTAAAGCTTGTTGATATTCTTGTAACACCATGTTTGCATACCTCTCGACCTCCTAGAGCAAGAAATCTGGACAGAGCCTAAAATATTGGAGGACAAAGGTAAAAAAATAGGGACATATTTTAAATATTGCTCTTAGAAACTTAGAAAGTTGCTAGAATAATAGGATGTTTATTAACATGCATTTTCTGAAGGATATGAAATTTGAAACTCAAATCTATGTCATCATCGATGATTTGACAGAAAACCACAAATTTTATGAAGAACGGACCAAAAACATAAGGCAAAAATCTGGACATTCTGTGAAAATCTTGACAGTTCAGAGATAGGCATGTGGGTTGGTTTCAAGATTTGCCCTGCACTTGTTCCCACAGTGTACAGCTGCATCTATGCAGCTGTTTACATGCTGGTATAGTGTGGCAGTGTACATTTCTGTGTATTCATTGAAGTTAACTGGTTTGGTGGAAATGTGAAGCTTTTCAATGTCTCACTTAGAAGTAGACAGTTGTTTTAGAGAAATTTCTAAAGGTAGCATGGGTGGAAAGGATCTCTGGTTTCAGTTTTATTTGAAAGGAGACTGCTTTATGGTAAAACCTAGCAAGTAATGAAAATACACAACAGGTGGTACAAAATGCCCCCATACTAATAAGGACAAGATCTGAGATGTTATTCCCCCAAGTGGGTACTCTGACTAATTGTTCCAGAGCACTTTTATTGACAAAGTCCAGGAATCTCTGTGTTTGTGAACTAGTGGTGGTATAGGTTTCCCAGTCTATAGCTGGATAGTATAGATCACCTAGGAAAATGGTATTGGGTTTAATACGTTGACCGCTCCATGCTTTTCAGCTGCCAACCACGTGTTCTGTAATGCACAGAGTATAGTGTACATGTCTGCATGCTGTTCAGACTCAAATATATGTCTCACATGCAATCTATACCAGTGGTATGTGCAGGGTGATTTTTCAGGGAACAGTTTATTAGTAATGTCTGAAAGTCCCTGGAGTCATGGCTAATGATGCCAATTAGAAACTCCAAATTATGGCACAAAATAACCACAACACTGCTCTGCCACAGACTTGGCAATGTCAATGTGTGGTTGGCTTGTTTAATGTCTGCTTCCACCATCTGGATGTATCTGCTTGTGCACTGAACTACAACCCTACAACATGCAGTAAAATATTTGCAGTCTGTGTAAGGTTGCACATCATCTTGATATGCAAGCATTTACATCAGGGCAAAGAAATTCAGAAAATACCAGATTTTGCAGCAGATGACGTGCCCAATGAGGAGCTTGTAGAGGAGCTGGCTGTAGGGGAGGACTAAGGCAGACAAAGGCAGGTGCAGTATTTTGTGGCACTGGTTAACAGGCAGGGCCTGGTTCATAATTAAGAGCCAGATTAAAGCTATAGATGTAGAAATAAAAATTATCCAGGTAGACCTACTCCCAGGCTGTGTTGTAACATATATAGACTGGTAACACTGTGCATTGGACATAGGCTACCCAAGTAGGAAAGTACTGAGAGTACAGCACAGTTATCATCAATTGCTTGGGTGGGGTCACAGGGATAAGTGTTAATAACTGTCAGAGCATGTGTATGGGTTGGGGTGGGAGGCTGACCATTACTGATGTGTATGTGCGGGTCTACTTCTAATGCCCGAAACGCCGATTCGCCGACAGGGAAATAACCGACGCCAGAAACCCGACAACGCAGTTGACCGACACGCTCGAATCCCGACAGACGGAAGACCGACAAGGGGAATGTGTAAGCGCGACCTGGTAAGTATGCGATAGTGAGGGATTTAGGAGTAGGGAGCGGACAGGTAAGTGTGCAATACTCAGGGATGTAGGGTTAGGGTGTGTGATAGGTGAGTGTGCGGTAGTGTCGGAGCTTGGGGTTTGGGGTGTGTAAGTGAGTTAGGGTTAGGGTGCAGGTAGGGAGTGTGTGCGGTAGTGTCGGAGCTTGGGGTTTGGGGTGTGTAAGTGAGTTAGGGTTAGGGTGCAGGTAGGGAGTGTGCGGTAGTGTCAGAGCTTGGGGTTTGGGGTGTGTAAGTGAGTTAGGGTTAGGGTGCAGGTAGGGAGTGTGTGCGGTAGTGTCGGAGCTTGGGGTTTGGGGTGTGTAAGTGAGTTAGGGTTAGGGTGCAGGTAGGGAGTGTGTGCGGTAGTGTCGGACCTTAGGGTTAGGGTTTGGGTTAGGGCTAGTGGATATGTGTTGTAGTGTACTGTGGTGTTGACGTGTAGTGTGTCGGTGTTATGGTGTTCGGTGTTTCGCGTTGTCGGGTTTGTGTGTTGTCGGGTTTCTGGCGTCGGTTATTTCCCTGTCGGCGAATCGGCGTTTCGGGCATTAGAAGTAGACCCGTATGTGCATGTATGCACTTGTTTGAATGAGTGTGTTTGCATGCATATGTGTATCTGAGTATGCCAGGCAGGAGTGGTTGTGGGGCGAGTTGGATAAACTGGCCAGGAAAGGGGTGGTGTTTACAATGTTATGCGAGTGTGTGGTAGTAGGCACTGCAAATGAGTGTGTGTGTGTGCATGTGTACGCGCGTGTGTGTGTGTGTGTGTGTGTGTGTGTGTGTGTGTGTGTGTGTGCTGGAACGCAGCTTCTGCAGATGTTTCAGCAATGTACTTGGGTCTGGTGGACAGGTCCATGATGCCTGTAGGGGATGTATGCACTAGCCATGCATGTCCCCATCCATAGGAGCACCTACTCCTGGGAAAGCCACAAGAATGATCCTCACCACACTGAGTGGGAGTAATAACCCATGAGTGTGAACATCATGCTTTAGGTGGACTTCACACAAACCTCCTGTGCATCAGTCCATCCATATAAGCCTGTAATGATCTCAACACTGGATACCGGTGTGGAGATTGTAACACTACAAGTTTCAGACCATGCAGTCCCCTTCCAAGACAGGCCTTACTTTGGCAGAGGTTGACTTGCCATGAGAAATGGGTCAGCTTCTATATGTAGCTATACAGGAACACCTTCTGCATGTAAACTCCCTACACCTCATGTTCATGATGTTTGTGCATTGGATCATGCAAGCCCTGAGGTCATCAAGCAGACTATGTACTACCCCAAGCAGCTTAGCTATACCTGTGTTGGTGTCTGCCTGTCCTTGTATTGCAACTCTGCACAAATGCATGGACACACTTAGTTCAGAAGGTGGATATTGTTCATCACATACCTGGCCACTGGCATGCTGTCCCCTGATGTCATCCTCATGTACTTGCTGCAACCAAAGGTTAGTGTGTAACTGATGATGACTCCATTCCCACGGAAGATGTGTGTACATCTTCCTGTCTATAACAGTCATCCTGGTTTTGTGGGATTGGTTGCACAGGTATAGAAGCTGTGCACTTGGAATGGAGTGGAATGTGGCCATCACATTGCCTAAGTCTATCACTGACACCATGATCCCTGATCATGCTGGGATGTGGTTGCAATTTTCTGACATCAGACAGGCATATATCCATGATGGAAGATCCTGATAATGAAGCACCTGTGAAAACACCAACAAATTAACCAAACTATATAACTATATATTCACCAATACCTGCAACTCAGTAAATGTTGTGCTAGTACTTAACACAGTGGTACAACAAAATAATGGGTAGCAACTTGATCAAGTGCCCACTGCAACTAGGCCTCTGATATTCCTACAAAACAAAGAAGTCATGGGTGTACGTTTTATCAACTTATAGTAAACTGCCATTGCAGATACTAATCCATGTTTAACATTCCCACCTGGGGTGTCCACTGACAGACATGCCATGTGGTATGTTATGTAGTACTGTGCTATGTACTATATAATTTGTATCTGGGCAACCTTCTCAGTCACCCAGATATGACAGTTGATATATGTATGCACTCCTCAGGTAGGAATAGGTCTGCAGCAGGACATAGCACAAAATGTAAATGCAATTGCCTCATGTTTTAACAGATGAAACTCTATAAGGATATGTGTTCTGGCCTTTCCACTTCCAAACACCCATGCCACAACAACACCAAGGTTTCACTGAGGTAGTACAGACCTGACATATAATGCCAGGACATAGTTTAAATGGTGATGTTTATAAGTATTACACAGGCCATGGAGAGCATATCCCCTTTCTCAATGAGTTCTCTCAAGTGTGTGCATTGAATACTCTGTGCAATGCATAACCTAAAACTGACATGACTCACTGCAAGTGTAAGCTCCCACACTTTAGTTATACCCCAGATGTTTCAACAAAATCTGTGGTACTTGTTGACTGGGGATCCATCATAGTGCATAACTGTGACAGAACTCCATCGCATTCTAGAGGACAGTGGAATGACTTTTGAGGGGATGGGGTGGGTATGCTATCTTGACATGTTCTGTAACACTCTAATATTATTACCACTTCCAGAGTTTGTATTATTATCTGTACAAGTGGTGTATTCATTTGCTAAGTTGCTGCATCTTACCTATTACCACTATAATAGTTTTCATGTGTCATTGAAACTAGCATTTAGTTATAGTATTTAGGTGTAGAACTGTCAGATGCCATACCTTGTTATAGGTAAAACCTAATCATTATGTCTCATTTCTTTGGAGAGTATGACAAATTTTGCAAATGCACACCCGCATGCGGAAGACACACATGGTCTTAGGTTATTCAGTATTTTTTGTAGTTTGATGGGCACCGCTGTCCTATAGTAGTGCATATTTTTTATTGGCTGACATATAGAGTATTTCTTACATCCATGGACTATGCATACTGCTGAACTCAGGGTATACATGGGAAAAAGCTTAAGTGGGTGTGTTCTGGGGTCATTTAATGTGATCATGTTTGGCCAGGTGCCACAGGGGGCCTAATGTAGGGTAAGATTTATGGAAGAATATCCAATGTGGGTAGGGTTGTGTTGTGTGCATCTGTTAGGTTATGGGTGTGGGCCTCCTCTTGGCACCTTATTGCTTATGCTTCACACCAGCTAATCTCACATTTGGTCATACAAGCATATGGCAAAATTATCATGCTACAGCCATATTATGTTGGCTTTTGTATAATAATTAGGATTACAGTGTTTGCAGGAGGCCTAGAGGACCACTAACAGTCTCATACTGCCACTTTATCCTCCACAGCTTTACACCCAATCCCAGCAGTGAGGATAGCGACATTGCACATCTATCTGTACAGTGCACACCCTCTCAAGGGATAGTGGGATAGGGTGGAATAGGGGAGGATAAGATAGGGTAGAATAGGATAGAAAAGGACAGGACAGAACTGCCTGAAGTGGTCTAGTACCATATGCACTGCTTCTGTAGCAGAACACTCTGATGCAATCTGAAAGGTCATATGAGACATAATACTAATGTCACTTTTCTCTCTCCCTCTCTTTATCACTATCCTTCATTATAATATATTTTGTCCTTTGTTGTTTTATTTCTATTCATTTATGTTTTCATTTACTGAAGCATCTGCCACAACTATGCCAGTAGAGCTATTCAGGTTGGCACTATGCCATCGGGCCCTATCTTCTCTCACTTGCACTCCATCTGGCTATAGGCCTGCCTCCCCTATCAGATGTAGTTGGGGCAGCCTGCGCTCATCTATGGCCCCTGGCACTCACTCACTTTCACTGTAAGAGAGTGCTATTGTTCCCTCTGATGGCACTGCCAGAAATTTACACTTTGTGGTCACATGACAGGAGTTGGTAGATGTGGTAGGGGAACTGATGGAGCAGCAGCTGAAAGCCCACATCAGCCACAGGGAAAGAGTGAGTCTTTGGGTAGCTTTAAGAGTTACACAACTGACTGGCTCTTCTTTCACCATTTCAAGTGGGGTCCACTAGGGATGGTGACATCTCCCTTTGTGTAACCCAGAGCATGCGAGCACTGAAAGGATATACCCATCTTATGCACTGTCACAATTTTCCCCTTCCTTGTGAGTCACATTCTTCCCCATTTGTTGTACAGTCCTTCCCACCATTGATGTCCTCCCTTTGCTTTTATGTCTATATTTCCATTATCAACCCCCAAGTGTCAGCACCTCTCCTGATTTGTCTTTGTGCTTTATGCTATGCTTTTGTGTTCCCCTTTTACCCCTCTCCTTTCTTTCAATTCCCTGCCTTGCCTTTACACCCTTTCCCATCTGTTTCTCTATAACAAAAAAAAAATGAAAATGAGCACCCATCTCTCAAAAAAATGCCCATCCTCCTTCCTCTACTCTCAGACTCTCAGTCTTACATACTCTGCATCCATGTGCATGCTCCTCTGCTTGGTCTATTCCTACTTTCCTATACACCAATTTTCTCACCTGTTTATGTAATAAAAATAGAAATAAACATTGCTTGAGGCCATTTATTTGGGCTTCCATCCATTCTTGTAGCATCAATATGTAGTGAATGTGCATGCAGTTAGGCACACACATGCTGCTTGCTTAACCTTTTTCTCTGTAGCATTTCTGACAGCAGCTGTGGGAAAATCATCTCTCACAACTAAGCCTGTGATTGTCACAAGCAGGTATTTTAATTAGTACCACATTGAGCCATGAAATTCCAGCTAGTTATTTGACAATTATCTTCAAGCTATGTCTTGCAACACATCACCTTCATTGCAGTGTCAGTGTGATTATGGTAGGCATGTTACTGAATCTCAGGTGCATAGATTCATAGATACATACTAGGTAAACGACCAATGGGCCCTTTATAAGCCTATTCATTCAACAAATGAATCCATGAGTTAGTGTGCCTTTGAGGTTATTTTAAGGGGTGAATGTTAGTTAGGGCATGACTTAACAGCTGCCTCTGTCCATCAGAGACAAACCTGCCAGACCAAGGGTGACTTTCTAATTTCCCATCCACTGGTCCAGGTTATGCTTGAATAGGGGTAAGGAATGCATAATATAATCTTTCTAGTATATGAAGCCTTAATTCTCTAAAATAGTACTAATTAAAAAAAGTGTAGGAGCATGATGTATTTTGCAGTTCTGAAAGTTGTGAAAAAACTTAGCTCTATCACATAGGCAGCAGCCAGAAGTAAAATGCCTATCTGGTGAATGAATGGTTCTAAAAACTGTTAGATAATTTAGTGTGTCACACTTCTTTGCAAAAAATGAGGTGTTTTACAAATTTTTAAAAGCTGTTTAGCTTAGCACTGCTGTTCTGCAGTGGCCTGTACCAGCTATTATTCTCTGTTATGAAATTATTGCTAAACAGCATTGAAATGTGCTTAACAAGGTACTTTAACAAAATTGACTTTTCCCCAAAGTCAGAGTGTTCCATTTAATACAAGCAATTCTGATCAGAAAGGTCTGATTATATTTCCTTCTAGTACATAGATCTTTAGCTGCTGTGATATATTGCTACTTACAGAAAAAATGGTCCCAGCACTGGAGCAGTTAGGCAGAGAGAGGGAGAAGCACAGGGGCTAGGCATACTTACCTTTCCCAGGTGGTGGGAAGGGTTGCACATACTGAAAGACACATAAAGTTGGTGAGTTTTGCCTGATGTAAACCACGGAAAACTCCATTCGTGCATCCTAGGGGTTTGGGCTGCTTGGAAGGCATGTCCCTTGCAGAAGTCAGGGGGTGACCACTACTGTCACCCCACTGCGTGACACCCCCCCCCACACTATGTCTAGCTGAGTGAATGCCAGGGATAGGGGTAGCAACAGAAAGGCCGAAGCACACTTGATGGCTGTCTGAATGATTACAAGAGCTCTGGTAATGGTGATAGGGAAGGAATGGGGCAATTATTGGGTGGAGGTGATTATCACCAGACAGTTGGGGCAAAAAAGTTGCAAATAGAGAAACTGTAGCTTTGAAATCAGTGAAGCATTTAATGCTGTTGAGCAGTGTTTGGACAGAAAAGATATGTGCCTCAGATAGATGAATGACTTTAAAACCTGTTCCCTTTTTTGTGAGAACAAAATAATTTATACCTTTGAAATCTTTTTAGCTTCGGGTCTGTGTTCTGTGATAGCCAGTACTGGCCATCATTATGTTCTATCAGAAGTGTAGAGCATAACAGTGCTGAAGGATGCTTAACAAAGTTGTCTTTTTCCCAAATTCACAGTGTAATCATAATATTCCATATTGATTCTAAGTAGATACTAAATAAATACAGAGACAAAATTTAGCAGCTGGAAGTTTTTTTTAAGAACACCTTATTAATTTAACACATGCTTTTATACAATGTTAGGAATACACTGAATCATCAATGTAATTCCATTTTTAATAAGATGTAAGACTTATTTTTTCACAATTATTATTAATAATCTTATTCACATCTTGATAGATTTTTATTCCAAAATATTTTAGATCGTTCCCTTTCCATCTATATTTATATTTAAACTTACTCTCTAATAATTGATTTAACACTACATTTTCAATTTTATTATTAGTAAATTTCAGCAGTGATGCTTCTTGAAACATTTCAATTTTCTCATCTATTTCTCCAATTGAATAATTCAAATCTCATATAATTAGTAAAATATCCTCTATAAAAAGCTCTATTTTAGATTGGCAATCAATCAATTTTGTCATTGCTTCTTATACTATTAGCTAAGGGTTTGATAAATAATGCAGATAGTAGAGGGGGCAGGGGACACCCTTGCTTTGTGCCATTATTTAAAGTGAATATTGAGAAATGTAAGATGCAATATTAATATATCCTGTGTGGTCTCTATGCAATTTTTTTAATATTTCAATAAATTGTTCTGGAAATGGAAATGCTTACAAATATTTAAACAAGTAGATTCTGTCTAGAAAATCAATAGCTAAGCTAATTAGGGCCAATTTCATATTCATTCCTTTTGCTAAATCTAAGACAGTTATGACCGTTTTTGTATTATCATCTGTTAATCTATTGACTTTACATCTTGTTTGATCTTTATTAGTTAATTTATCTACTATATTTCTTCATCTTGTAGTAAAGATGGAAGTAAATATTTTATAGTCTGCATTTAATAAGGAAATAGGTCTATATGTGGAAATTACCTTATTATCCTTTCCTTGTTTAAGTTTAGGTGAGTTTACAAAAAATTTCCATGAGGGAGGAATTATTTTGTTACTCTGAATTATCCTTAAAATGTCACTCAGTAATTCTAAAATATTCAACAGGAGCAGACTATATAATTCCATACCTAAACTATCTTTGATTTCTATTCAGGTAGTGGCTTATTCAGTGAGATGTTTGTTGGTCATTAAGTTTATTAGCAACATTTGTATTTAAATACTTGACAATTTATAACAATCATCAGGATTATTACTTTTATTTTTATAAAGATAGTCATGGATTTGTTTTAAAACAATAAGCATTTCCTCTATGGTTGAAGTAAGCTTATTGGTGTGAGGATTTTGAATATTATTGACTTGCACCTTTTTGCTTAACATATTACCTCTATTAGCTAACCTATGTAGATTTTTTGAAGTTATCACATGCCTGTGCAATTTTATTTTTTTCTAAAGCTATCTCTATCCGTTAAAACTGTTTGATATTTTGTCATTAATTTTTACTTACTTCAGTACTATATAATTTCTTTGCGGTTCATACATCATTTTGTGTATTTCGTCTTGTATTTCTAACAATCCATTATGCCACTCTTTCATTTTATTACTAGCCCATCTTCTCATTCTGTCTTTAATATGCATTTTTAAGGCACGCCAGAGTACAACATTTCTAACCTGATCGTTATCATTCAAAGATAAAAAAATCTTAATTTGCCCCTTAAGATAACTCTTACATTATTTTAATCTCATCATATATACTGGGATTCTATAAATAATCTGAAATTTCCTTATACCAATTAATATATTAATACTTGCTGCATTAATGATCAAAGAAAGGACAAGAAATACTTTTAAAATAGCTCACTTTATTAAGTAAATCTTTAGATTCATAAATACTATCAATTCTAGTTTGCATCCATCCCATGTGCATAAGAATACTGAGTGAAGAACAAAGGGCAGGATTCACGATGGCTTGCACAGAGTCTAAGAGTCGTGTAAGACTCCATGCAGCCATCGCGATCCAGGAACAGCCCGAAATCCCATGTAAGAGACCAGCTAAAATGTCTCTTACACGGGCAGGGCGTGGATATGCTAATTACCTCACTTGCAGCCGAAAGACATGCAAATGAGATAGATTAGTGATCCACGAAGCTGAAACCAGCCCGTGTAAGAGTCAATGGAGCCATGACAGCTTCAAATAAAGTGTGCATATGTAGCAGGCAGCATGCCAATGGCCAAATATGTGGCCATTGGCACGGTAACCCGATGCAAACATGAAATAAAATATATATTTTTTTCCGGCGATCGGCGATGTTTAAACGCAGCGCAGCCCCGCGCAAATGGGTTGTGCTAAATAAGACATAAAAATAAAGGTTTGAAACCCACAAATGTGGGTTTTATGTAATGCATGGATTTGCAATGCAGGGACTAGCAGACCGAAAACAACATGGCCACTGTTTAGTGGTTACTAAGGGGGGAAGCTGAGTGTAAGACAGGTAACTAAGCATTAGTAGGCAATCCTATGTAAATGAGTGGTAGGATAGTGAATCACACTGTCACATAGCAAATGAGCACATTCCATGTAGTGTAAGAGTTAGATAAGGGGGAATAACAGAGTAGGAGATAGGTGACATCACAGGGGGGAATGTCAGGAAAAAATCAAGTTCATTGGAGCAAAGTGGTATGTGAAATATGTCAATCACACAGCATAGAAAGAGGAGTGTCAACAGATAAGCATGGGAAAGTCAAGAAATGGAAGGTGTACACTGTGGCCAACACCAAAGTTTCTTGCTGTGTGTGCATGCGCGCATGTGCGCGCTGGGAGGCGCGAGTAAGACAGAGTGCACGCGTGTAAGGCAGAAGAAGCATGTAGGAGCCTGTGTAAAGATATATAAACCTGTTTGCGCTGGTGTGCGTGCGTTTTAACCCGAATAAGCAGAGTCTAGTCCGTGTAAGCATGTGTGCGCTTGTGGTAGCCACTGTGAATGTGTTTCCGCTGGTATGCGCGCTGCTCCCCCCTGAGGAAACAGAGAGGAAAAAGGAAGCAGAAGAAATAGTAGGAAGTTAGCAGGGAATACTGGTAGAGCTAGCAGGTGAAAACAATTAGAAGCAGGCAATTACACAGGCAGAATACTAGCCCAGCCCAGCACTTAAAACACTGCAAACAGCATTGCAGTATGTTTCTCTCAAGAGACACAGCAAGACAGGAGTAAGCTAGTAGAAGTGAAAACTGAAAAAGCTGCACTCAGACCAAACATGCTAGGGGCTGCCATAGCTGTTATAAGGAGACATAGGAGACTTGCTGAGGGTGGTGACAATGCAAATGCTGCCAGACAACCCACAGTGAGGAGATGGAGAAGAGTGTACAGGCCCAGGGTCACCTACCAGGGGTTACATGAGCTGGAGATAGTGGAGCGCTATAGAGTGGACAGAGACCTCCTGCAGCAAATTGTTGAGCTGTGCAGGCCACGCCTCACACACAGAACCAACAGAGGGGAACCCATCCCAGTGAAAACCAAGGTATGTGTTGGCCTAAGAATACTAGCAACAGGTACCTTCCAGAGACCAACTGGTGATATGATGGGGATATCACAGGCATCAGCCTCAAGGGTACTGCACCAGTTCCTGGATGCCATGTCAGCACATGTCGGTGAGCATGTATATTTCCCCAATTCCCATGAGGTATTGGCCAGCAATATGCATCTCTTCCATAAAATAGCGGAATACCCTGAGGTAGTGGGTGCAATAGACTGCACGCACATATGCATCAAAGCACCAGCCTTTGAGCGGGGTAGGGCTTCCCCTCCATCAACTGCCAGGTCGTGTGTGATGCCCAGGGCATAATAATGAATGTGTGTGCTGGCTACCCTGGGAGCTACCATGATTCCCATATCTGGCATTTGATGCAGCTGTACCAGACATTTGCCAATGGGGACATCCCACATGGTCACCTAGTGGGGGTTGCTGGATATGCACTGGAGCCGTGGCTGATGACACCCATCAGAAATGCGCACACACTTGAACAAGAATGCCATAATGAGGCACACGCACAAACACGGAATGTAATAAAGCGTGTGTTTGGGCTGCTCAAGTCACGGTTCCGGTGCCTGGACACATCTGGTGGAGCCTTGCAGTACTCACCAAATACATGTACCCAAATTGTCATGGTATGTGCTATGCTACATAATATGATTCTGCGAAAACAGCTGCAGCAGGACCAGCATAGGGCCGGGACAAACAGCCCCCCACCATTGCCAAGGCAATCACAGGCAGAGCGTGACTCGGAGGAGGAACAACATGAGCCTGCCCCAGTAGGCAGAAGGAGGCATGCCCAGTATGCCCTGACCTTGGCAAAGAGACAACGCATAGCACATACACTGGCTCAGTAGGAACCCTGGGAATGATACCCCTCTCTGACTCACCCATATAGTAACAGGGACACCTAACATGACACAACCTGCTCTCAAACATGTACAGGGAGTGTAGTATGTGCATCCGACAGAGGCAGCCCTGCAGCACCACCTGAGGCATGATTGCCATGTGTTAAGCAATGTAACACCATCTAGTATATGCAAACATGAAGACCCTGCCTAACATCTCACCCTCACCAAGCATGATGCCATACTATGAAGACAACAAGATCAAGTACAATAATTGGCTGAAGTATTGCTGTTAGCAAGGGGGAACGAATGGCTGACAGCCTGGGATGACATGCTGAGCAAAACATGATGCCCCACCTGCTAAGGATGGCATGCACCCAGCACACCTGGCTGTGTGGATACT
Organism: Protopterus annectens; assembly: GCF_019279795.1. Classification (NCBI taxonomy): domain Eukaryota; kingdom Metazoa; phylum Chordata; order Ceratodontiformes; family Protopteridae; genus Protopterus; species Protopterus annectens. Next base: position 572,713,779 of record NC_056745.1, read on the forward strand.
GGCAAAGGCTGTTGTCACCCCCACTGTGCCTTGAATAAGTAAGGCTGGAAACACAAACCCACCACCATAGGTAGCACAAGGGATAACAACCTGGACGTAATGCTACCCAACACCAGAAGTCTAACCTGCAAGGTGCATGCAGACCAAACCCACCACAGCATGGAGAATGGTAATATCTGTTCTGTAAGCGAAACCTGGGTCAAGGCCAAGAAGAGCACCCTAATACTACCAGGTTATGCCTCATACCATGCTCTACAGCTCCAAAACATGGAACACACTACAATAGGAGTGTGGCTATCAGTAATTGTCAAGGATAACCACACCCCCAGGTTGGTACCACAGCAAGAAGCAGCATGGACTATCCACGGGCAAGTAACAGTGGCTCAAACTGCGTCCCTGTTTGCAGCCTGCGACAGACCACACTCACAAACCCAGGAACCTCAGCCAGCCTTCCTGAAGACACTGCAGAGTATGAATGTCTCAACAAATACCAAACAAGGCAAACACAAAGTATGACATAGGTGGCAATCCATTATGTATGGAAGAAGTAATCAGGGACCTAGGGACACAAGTGGACGGTAACCCGTCATATGACACTCACATTGCCAAGGTGGCCAGGAAGACCTGCTATATTGCCCACCTTAATATGAAAGGATGCACATGTAGATCAAGAGAGGTCACTGTGCCCCCACACTCTTCCCTTATCAGGCCCATACGTGACAACAATGCCCCAGTACGGATGTACCTTACCTTACACCTGCAGCAGTTAGAAAGACCCCAAATGTACCTCACCAACAGGATAAAGGGTCCAAACATTTGACATCTGCAGCATGGCTGAAGAAACCACAGCCCAATTCACAAGCATACTGCCCAGTCAGAGGTGATGTATGCCTGATGTACAAGGCCATGTCCAATATAGAATGAATGGACATGCTCCATTGCAGAAACCCCAAATCCAGCAGAGACACCACAGTGAGATATCTGAACCTCCACACATAGATAAATAGGATGTGCTGGAGAGACAGATCCATAACGCAGAGGCTCCTTACACTCTGGAACAGAATCCCAGTCCATGATAGGCTGAGCTCCACACTCATACTCAACAAGAGAAATCTGGTGAAGTGCATGGGAGGTAGTAGGTGTACACTGGGGGCCATCCCTGTGTCACTTCTAGTAAAGTAAACCCTAAATGGGCATAATATGCACATTGCAAGGGGTATCAAAACTCACACACAGTCTGTCCATGTTCAAACATGGCCAGGGCAGATAGCCTAGTATGAACCTATGAACCTATGATGATACAAATTGTGCAGGACACAAAGGATTACCACACAGCTGTCCTACCTGATGGGAGGAACCAGGGTGATAATCCATAGATATGCTCTGCAGTACTCAAATATCACAAACAATACACCAAACCCACACACATTGCCAACATCCAACCTAAAAGATTCTTTGCAAACTCCCCACCAGCACCTTACTGCCAAATATCTATCCCAGCAGAGTGCTCGCCCCCTGACATTGCAGATGCTGAGGTAACAGCCAGCATCTACAAAGCACACCACACAGCATCAATGGTACCAGATGGTGTCTGGGTTGTGTCCAACAAGTACTGTAAGAAGAATGGAACACCAAATCGCACTACTGCGCACTATCAGTCTTACCACAGGATATGTACCCAAAGAGCAGTGTACAGCAACAGTGGTCCCTCACCACAAAGGTGGTGCCTGAATGGATACTGCAAACTATCACCCCTCAACCCTGACTATCTAGGTTAGCAAAGTAATGGAGAGGATGATCATGGATCCCAAGAATAACGAGGTTGGGTACCTACAGACATTGGACCCTACCCAGTGTGGCTTTCATAGGGCAGATCCTGCCCCTTACACATGTCTGACTCATGTGAAATGCGCACCAAGGCCATTGATGTGGGGAATGTGGATCACACAGCCTCTCTGGACCTTGCTAAACCCTTCCATACAATACCCTAGTTGGTCAGTACAGATAAGCTCACCAGCCTAACTATAAACCCCTATCCAAGTAGATGGGTTGCAAACCAGCTCAAGGACAGAACTGACCTGGTCAGACATGTTGCAGCCATGTCAGACTGCAAACCAGGCACAACTGGCATCCCACAAGGCATGGTCCTGGGACCTCTCTTGTATGCTATATATGTCACATAGGTACAGGCCAACATGGAAGGACTCTGTCTGAACAGGTTCGCAGAAGACTACAAACTGCCCACCTTATCGGACCCTCCAGCTGACACAAGCAACCTACAAAAGGCACACATAGAAACAGACAAGTGGTGCCACAGCCATGTCAACAAGCTAAATGCAGAATAGTGTATAGTCATCCCCTGTGGAAACACAGTACATGGCCAGAAATTACCACATAGGTGTTAACCCAGTAAGTACATGAGGAGCAATAAGAGACCTGGGGACACAAGGTGATAGATATCCTGCATGTGACAACCATGTGTCTGTAGTGGTTACAGAAACATACCATATACCCACCTAATCATGAAGGTAAGCACAGCTAGGTCAGGGTAGGTCAATGTGCCTCTCCAGTCATCCATCAGCAGCCTCACAATTGCGTACAATGGCCCTTGAGGGATGTACCTTGGCAGACACCTGCATCAACTGGAAAGACCCCACAAATACCCCACCAGGAGGATCGCAGAGCTGTAACAGATGCCATGTGTCGCCTGATTAAACAAACTGCAGCTCCACACAGTGCCATACCACCTGGCTGGAGGTGAACTGTGCCTGATGTATAAAGCCATGACCAAGCTGGTATCAATGGACATTTGGCACCATGCAAAATCTGAATGCTGGTGACCTATGCAGCTGACAGGCCTGAACCCCAGCACAGACATAAACAGGACATGCTGTACCGATTGGTCCATAACCCAGAAGCTCACTCCACTCATGACTAAACTCCCAGTACAGGTTATCCAGGGAGTCCTCATTGACTGTCATCCAGAGGAATCATGATGACTGGATGGGAGATGGTAGGTGTACCCTGGATATCACCTGTATGTCACGGGTAGACAGAGGCACAGCACACTAACCTTGACATATGTCATGGCAAACACCAGTAAATGTGTGTTGAAGGACAAACACTCTCTGACTAGCATTACAAATGGACTAGGGCACATGGCCATTGTTTGTCACTGTCCACACAACTTGTGGAATACATTAACAATGTCGGACAATCATGTACTATGCTGTCCATATCTGAACAAAATGCAACATGGTCATATCTGAACAACTGGCCCTCAACCAGTCTGGTGTGCTCACTATAAATATTACAAGCAGTGATAGGACTGAAACTGATGATACTGTCCACCACAGTGAAAGTACTGAACCAGTACACTATACGACAATACACTGTTTGGTCAGTAGGAAAGGATGTTGACAACTGTATGCAAACTATCCCATGGCAACCCTGCAAGCACAGCATAATGCCTGTTAGGTTCAGACACAAAGCAGTTGGGCAGTAAGAACACAACCTGATGTCCAACACTCAACTGTACATGTGAAATATAGATGACGTCCACACACAAACACAAATGTGGTGGACCACAGATCCCAACATAAGGAAAGTTCACACTGGGCATGCTCGCACACTTAGATAAATGAGACGTGTCAGTCAAGAAGCCATAGAAACTGTGAACTGGGCATGCTCACACACTTAGGCCATGTCACAGTTCAGCAGTTGCACACACATATCTGGCATTTGTATGTGTTAACACAGGAACCTCCCACAATACAGAAATCTGCCCAGTGCACACAGTGAAATTAAAACAGAGACATAAGTAAAGTACTGGATCCCACTCATATGCAAACATCTTCCACAGTACACAAGTTGTTCATAGAGATAGGGAAAGCTATGGCAATAAAGACCTACAAACAGTATATGAGCAACAGATACTTGCATCTGACAGGTAAACATATGGCCACAGAGTGCAATACTAGACTGTTGTCCCTAGGGAATACAGAAGGCTATCCACAGTGTATTTGGCATCTGCCTCCGCAGTACAGTAGGCTACTGTGCCTGTGCAAAGTTAATGCATAGATATGCTCTCCCCTGTACTGATGGATAGTAACAGATGTACATACCTCTTCATACATAATGATGTCAGCACACTATACATATGTCAGGAGCACAAATGATACCCAGTAATTTGAATAACGCGCTCTGCTGCTGCGTCTCTCACAAGTGTCATAACATAGTTAGGTAGGGGTTTGAATCCTCCAAGTGCTCAGTATGTGTGTGGAGGAGTAGTGTGTGTGCAATTCCACGTGTAAGAGAAATGTTCCTTTTGGCAACTAGTACAACACAACACATGCTGCATATTCCACTGTCTAAACACTGATGATGTCAGCACCCTATAAGTACAGCAGGAGAAAGCAAGCCTCCCAGTAATGCAAATAGCGCGCTCTGCTACTGCGTCTCTCACAAGTGTCATAACATAGTTAGGTAGGGGTTTGAATCCTGCAAGTGCTCAGTGTGTGTGTGAATGTGTGAGGGGGAGTAGTGTGTGTGCAATTCCACGTGTAAGAGAAATGTCCCATTTGGCAACTAGTACAACACAACACATGCTGCATATTCCACTGTCTAAACACTGATGATGTCAGCACTCTATAAGTACAGCAGGAGGAAGCAAGCCTCCCAGTAATGCAAATAGCATATTCTGCTACTGCGTCTCTCACAAGTGACATAACATAATTAGGTAGGGGTGTGTATCCTACAAACGCCATGTGTGTTTTTGTCACACAGTTTGTCATGTGTGTGGGGTGTTGTTCCCAATATTGCACGACATACATTATATTAGTAATGTCAATGCACACATGATGTATGTGTGTGCCACCTACACATATGTACCTGTGAACTTCAATAGTTCCCATGTCCGAAGCCTGCCTCATGTGAATACATGGAATATGCATTAGACAACTGTATGACTGTGGTGTTCTGTGCAGGGGCTGCATGTGGTATGTGAATATACAGTGTGAGTTGTAGATGGTGTCATCCCACCAGCGAGGGATACATGACTGGTCTGGAGCATAGGAGCATATAGTCCACATGTTGGTGATGAACAGGTGCAGCATGTTGTCACCTCTTGTGTGAGTGGTAACAAGTTGTTCCATAGCAATGCAGGGAATGAATGCTAGGAACCCTTCAGATAAGGTCTTGGAGCTAGAGTAATGCTCACACTCAATGTTTGGGTAGTTGCAGTCCACCCATATAATGGTGTTTGTAGAGACCATCATATTCCCAGTGTTGTCAGGAAGGCCAAGTGGGTTTCCTGGGTATGGGAGGGTGGTGTGTGCCAGGCTATGAACCTGAAGGCACTCTAACCCACTGTTAGTTGCACATGGATAGGCTCTGATGCTTTGTGCTGTGCCACCAACCTGGGGGTGTGTGTATCTGAGGTGCCTTTGGATACATTCCCCCTGTTCTGGTTTGGTGCATGTGTAGGGGACGACAAGCTTGGTATGAGGTATGACCTGGCAGTGATGGTGTGCACCTGGGAGCCTTGTACCAGGAGTCTGTTACTGCATGGATATTGCTGTACCCCATGCTAAGGACAGTTGCCACTGCATGCATCTTGAGGTTTACACTGCTGCTGTTGAGTAGCATTACTATTAGTGTCCTATCCTGTGTGATACCTGTGTAGGTGGCTATGTAATGTCAGCCTTGCATACAAAGGCACTATGTGTGTAGCAACTGCCAATATACAACGGCCCATGGGTGACAGGTGCAAGCTGTCCCTAGCAAAGCAATGTGGCTTGTCCAGCATGTAATCCCACGCTGACAGGCATTGGATCCCCTTTGAATGTCACCGAAACATACGGTAATTGTAGAAACTAATCATCCTGTCTACATATTGTGGCAGCATTCTTGGTGAGGGTAAAATGCTACTCAAGGTCAGGCTCATACCACCCTGTGCCACAAGCTCAGAGAGCCCCTCTATGTCCCCTAACATGTAGTCCAGGGAGGTGCATCACAGGTCATACACACTGGCACAGACAATGACTGAGTCATATTTCTACATGCCTTGGAGTGACCTGTATGCTTGTGTTATGTGGTGGATCATAGTGCCCGACGGGCATCTCAGCGTGACCTTCACCTTGTTCAGCCTGGTGAGCAGGACCTCAGTGTACCTGACGATAGAGGTAACTATTACAACTGTAGCAGGTGTGTTGTCAAGCCATATGGCCTGTGACTGTTTGGCACACAGGCTTTGTGAGCTATGTGTTGCATGTGCTCTGCTCTGGCTTAATGTTTGCTTGTGTGTCTGCTTTGCAGGTGTCAGCTGCTCAGGCAGGATGCTATTCTGAGAGTCCAAGAATGTACCTGTGTGTTTCTGTGTTTGGATTGCGGTCGTGGCAGGTCTATGTGAGACTGGTACTGTATTCACTGTAGTATCCCACTCCACCTGACAGGGTATGCCAGTACTGAGTTAAGAGAGCTTAGCCCCAGTTTGGCTATGTGGTTGCATCTCTCACATGTGTTGTAAGTGTATGGGAAGGGGAGAGGGTTGTCTGTGTACATGAGGCAGCTGTAACATTGCCACATGACTCACAGATTCACCAACTGGACCAGAGAGTAGATTGACAGGTGACCTTTGCACATGCTACCATAGCATTGTGAATCCCATACTAATTAATGACACATAGGGCCAATGGGGAACAAGGTACTCAAGGTGAGTATGTGAGGGTGTAGTGCTCCTGATTTGTTAGTGCTGGCATATATGAATACTGTCTTGAGCAAGTGCGAGGTAAGTCATATGCAATGTGTTACAGGCAACCTACATGCAAACAGGACAAACAGTGACGTTCTGTGAAGTGAGACATGGACATCAGTACAGTAAGCAATACAGGTGTCAGTAGGGATCCACAGAGGCACTGTAAATCTGCACTGCAGGTGGAATCAGTGTTTCAGGAACATAACAAGCAAGCATGCATACAAACAAAGCTACAGTCAGCAGGCCTGTATGTAGACTATGCTACAACAAACAAGGTGTACGACTTCCAGTAGGTAACAGTTCATATATGCAGGCACTATAAGCCTGTACCCAGACATTCACAGGTCAGACGGGCTGGGTCCAGCCCCACCCCCCACAAGTGTATAGACCATGTACCTTCGTAATGTTGAATAACTGGCCTGATACCCAAGTGCTCATACCTGTAATAATACACATTTCAAATAACAGACACTGAGCCCTCACTCAGCAGTTCCAGACTTAGTATGATGTATGCTACCTGTCCTGGCACCACAGTATCCTTGACATGTATGGAGACTCTCCCTCCTGTCATAGTTAGTTCTGTGTTTTGGTGCTGTCATGCCTGGTATGAGGTGTGACCTTGTAGTGCTAGTGTGCTCTTGTGAGTCTTGAACCTGTTGTGTATTACTGCACAGATATCAACATCCTCAAACATCCTCATTGCAGAGTCAAGTGTGGACAGCATGCAACTCACAGTTGACATGACCATCATTGTGTATCAATATGTACATTTTCATATCCCCTGTGCTACCTATGTAGGTGGCCATCTCTTGACAGCCTCACCACCAGTATACAAAGATGTGCAGACAGTACACTATGGTAATTACTATGGGTGTACAAAACAATACAATGACATTCATACTGTAACTGCATCAGGCATGCTGGGATATACCTACAATGATATCATTACACTGTACTGTTGTCAACATTATACTATTACAACACTTCTATGTAGTCACCCTGTGCATCAGCACCATGTTAACCTGTTCCTGCACCGATGTTACAGATTGCAGGAGGTGGCACAGTTTCATCATATGCACAGTTTACATGTCCAGCAGACATGTGTGCAAAATGGGCAGCTATGTATGTGGCATAATTTTTTTGTGGGTACAGAGTGCCCTTTTTTTTTTTTTCAGGTGAGAGTGGTATGTCAGGTACCGGAAGTCGGTATAGCTGGGGGAGGTAGGTAGGGGAGTTTAACAGACAAGACAAACAAGACGCATACAGGGGTGGTGTATGACACATGTGGGGAGGTTACACAATTGGCAGGGATGGATGTTTGGATATCTCGAGCCCATGAGCCCACAGATGGCAACAGTGGAACTGAGATCCCCACCCATGGGCAGTTGCCACTGTGCCTTCACTGCCCAGGATGGGGCTGTGCTGGGGGCTGTGTAGGACAGGCAGCAGGCATGCCCGTGAGTTGTGCCACCCATGCCTCAAGCTGGCGTAGGGGCCCAAGCACAGTGTGCCTGATCTCCCTACGCTCCACAGTCCGGACACTATGGAGGGTGAGTGGATGTTCTCCTCCGGCCACTCTTGCAGAGGGGGGACAAGCCCCATCTCCTGCAGTGCTTCCACCCGCAGGTGTCACAGGGCCACTGGAGGAGGGTCCAGCCTGGGCACTACTGCCAGGTGCACTCGTCAGCTGAGGTGGGAGAGGTGGGTCCGCTGGAACCCGCCTTCCCTGTCATCCTATGTTTTGCATTATTTAATGACAGTTTGGGTTAGTAACGTGCAATACCATTCACAATTAGTTGTAACAGCATGCATTAGTATTCCCATTAACCAAACACCCATAAATTCAAGCCATTGAACAGCAAGCATAACACATGCATAATTTGAACAATACACAATCCAACAACATGCAGGGTTGATTGATGGCAACAGGCCATCAGGTTTGGATGTATGAACAGGGCACATGCATCAACGTACATGCAAATATGTATGAACCAGCAGGACAAATGTCCAGGGGAGTTAATTGTGAATACACATACCCATTTCATGTGGAATGGATTATTTGTGGTTATAGGGTAGGGTGAAGAAATATTTCATTAACAACTTCAAATACCTATACATATGCTGTACATTTCTACTAGCTACAGATATATACACACTACAGGTCTGACTACAGTTTCCTATGTGTAAACTTATGCATGTTGGTGATAGGAATGTTACTGCTACATTAATATACATTTCATTTTTATTCATACACATTCATATCTGGCTCTGTTCAGCTACAGCATCCTGCTACATTTGTTTTATATGGCTCTAGACAACTGTGGATGTTTGGTATTTCATACAACCATACTATCTGCATATTGCAAACTGACAGCAACATATCCAAATTGCGGGACACACATTCCAGCTTCAGTACTTTATTCCACACATTTCACTATTTGGTTGTGCCTGTCACATTCATTTCATTCTGTACTGACTGCAGTATACTTTATTCAGGAGTTATTACAACTTTATTGGTGGAGTCATACCTCTTTCTCACACTCTCACTTGTTTTATTTTTACAATTCAGGATGGTACTTAATTCTAGGCTTTATTGACATGTTTTACTTGGTTATAACAATCCTTTCCAACAGTCTCACTTGTGTCATGTTTCAGAATTTAAACGGGGATATATTTCACACATGTGTTTTACTCAGCTTGTGTAGCTGTAATTTTCAGCCTGCTGCAGGTTATGTACTATTATATTACAGGTGGAACATCTTTATTTCAGACTTGTTTCATTTTTATTTTTGGATTACAGGCTGCATCACACTTATGTAATCACACAGTACTAGCAGAATCTCTCTTACACTGTTACTTGCACTTTATATTAATAGGTGACTACACTGCACTCTTTTGCAAGCTGTCATACTTATATTTTTTAACAGTTACAGGGAGAAAATTACTAACCTGCCTAGTGGCGCAACTGCACAAGCCTATCGGCATAGGCTCAATGATTCACGGAACGGACACCTGCAGCTGCAATATAAATGAAGTAATATTGGAACACACATCTTCGTAATATCAGCTAGGTTAACTTTCTACATAAATAATTACATGTAACTTACTCAGTAGTGGGGCGTTGGGAATTTGCCGGGCCTCCTGGATCCAACGGTTCATTTGGTCCTGCTTTCGTCGCTTCAGGTCCGCATGGTGGTGACGGACCTGTTCACCAGTCCTTGGTATTCCTGTGGCACTGGTGAGATCATGTGCCAACCAGTCCCATGCCTCAGCCTTGTATGCTCCCCACAGGACCTGGCCCTGCATGAGTTGGGCCTCATGATCGTGGACGAGGAGCCAAACCATATATTTGGACTCCTCAACGCCCCACCTCTGTGCTCGGAAGCAACTACCCTCTCCTACACCTGCCATCCTGACTGCAAATCGGTTCCACAATCAGTTATGCTGTGTATTCCCACCTATGGGGCTTATATATGCCATTTTTCCCGCACTTATCTGTGATTGGCCATTTTGGAAATGTATCAGCTTCACAAAACCTGCTTTGTCATGCTTCTCTTTCCATTCATTCCTATATATATGCTATTACTGCATTTCTAAGAGCAACGGTCATGGCTTAGTGGTTCAGTACTTTGACTATGGTGCATGGTATCCTGAGTTCGAGCCTGGCCATTGCTTTTTATATTTTATGACTGTCTACACAGGCTAGGAGGTGTGTCTGTGTAAGGGTAGTTTTGATACAGCTTGCTCAACGTTGCCCGTCGGTTAGCTTGTTGGCGCGGTGCGCAGCTCCGCACAAACGGGTCACGCTGGTTTATGCGTCGTTTGGCTGTCAGCACGCATATTACACTCAGCTCAGCTATGGGCACACAGTTTCAGCGTGTTAGAACTCTGCTCAACTCCGGGCACTCATTGTACACCTGTTAAACCACTGCTCACCTACGGGCACTCATTTTACACCTGTTAAACCACTGCTCACCTACGGGCAGATATACTCAGCTTGTTAGAGTGTAGTTCAGCTATAGGCACTTCTGACATTTGTTTTTTTTTTTTTATTATCACACATTTCTTCATAATACATGGCCCATTTCATTACATTTTACATAAAAAAAATTTTATACATGTACATATATGTCAGGGAATTGTTTCGTGCTTATTTCACTAAAAATAAAAATTGATGTTGTGGGGGCTCGAACCATGACTGCCTCCTCTTCAGCCGATGTGTCTACCGCTACGCTATTACTTTTTGGCTTACTTTGCATATTTAGATCTTATATGCTTTTCCACTGACTGCTAACTGTGGCCAAGCAGCGGGCACGCCCGTGCAAACGAGCGCACTCACGGGCAAACATATTTAATACTTATAAAAAAATAATATAACATGTTCATTTTTACATTTTATGTTTATAGTCTGTGGGGGCATGTGTTGTGTTGTGTTTATTGACATTTACGCAGACTCTGTCATGGGGGTTTACTTTCGGGACTGTTACTCTTCTGGGGGTGTGTCCATTTGCAGGGCTCGCCCTACGGACATGCCCCCTACTTTCTTACACGGACCGTGTTAGCCTTGGGTGTGAGTCAGCATGCCCTCATGAATATGCATGGAATGCTGACGTCACACCATTTAACTGCAGCCTCTATGTAAGCCTTGTAACTCTTACACAGAGGCTTCGTGAATCCTGCCCAAAGACTTATCTTCTGCTTTTACTATTAAATCACCTAATTTATTACTAATCCATCTGTTTAGTGCTTTATCTAAAGCAATAATTTTTGCTTTCTTCTGTTCACTTGAATCTTCAATACTAGATATACAGTTAACATCCCCTGCTAGAATTAATCTACCCTTACAATTAATTTGTTGAAAGTTTAAGTGATCTTTAGCCACTCTTGCACCTTTTCTGGGGATCTAGTAAACATTAGCTAGTGTACAGAGTTGTCATTATATGCAATTATTACAGATGTATATATTTGTTTGAGATGATTAATTGATTCCATGACTATAGATATTACAGTAGATTTTCTCCAAAGTATAGCAGCTCATCTCCTCTTTTTATTAAAAGAAGCAGGTGATAACATTTTATAACCTAAGTTATTTAAAGAGTACAAATCTTTATCTATCAAGTAAGTCTCTTGCAAGAATACAATGTCTCCTAGACATCCATTAAAGATTTCCTTTTGTTGATATTATTTAATCCATTTACATTAATAGATAATAGATTAAAACTATCCATACTGTGTATTTAAAAAGATTTCTTTTAAAAGTGAATATAGCACATGTATCCACCCTATTAATTTAATTGTATATAAAATTCTAAAATATTCCTCCAACACTATCTTAACATTCCACATTTTTTTATTCTTCCTTTCTACAAACTAAACTACTAAAACTCATAAATAACAAAAACAAAAAACAAGTCTACAATTGTAACTGTATACGTTACTAATAAAACACAACCTGCTATGGATACCAAAGTCCCTAGTTTGCCTATCAAATAGACAAACTACTATACTATCTCTCTACCAACTGATACCTAAAAATTCATCCAGAAATTAGCCAAAAGCTACAGTGACTTACAAATAATTAATATAATATTATATATATAAGTTAAAAATAATAAGAAAATATTAATTTAATTATATATTTTGACATTTAAACTATTCCCCCATTATTACATAAAAGTTTAATAATCCTCTTCTGTTAATGAAAATATTAAATAACCAAACAAGTAGTGTACTATATACCTATTTATGTGATAGTAGTATAAATTATCCATTACGTTTTCCTTAACTATTCATTCATTCATTCAACACCATTATAACTAAATCTCTAAATAAATAAGTAGAAGAAAGTGGGACCTGAAGAAATAAAGGTATCTGTAAACTTACAGGTGACAGGTAAGCTTATCATATTAGACTATTATGCAAAAGGAAAATCAATGCACCTATATATTTATCATGCTAAAATATATACACATATTTTATAGCTCTAACAAACACTCAGAATTAATTTTAAAAGTACAGGTGTCTATATCTCAACATTATTTAACACTCAACACAAATATCAAAATATATATTTAAAAATTCTTTAGCTTATTAAACTATTTTATAAAAATGTGTGCATTCCTGAGGTGAACGAGAATGTCTTACTATTTCTATGGAGTAAAAAAAAATAATTGCAGTCAATATTGTAATCAAAAATTATAATGTGCTTATTCAAATTCCATTCTCCATTCCTGGGTTCAAGCATATTGAAAAATTCACTTTACTTTCAATCAAAATGGACGGACTCAGTCACAATGTGTGAAAAATAAATCTTAAAAGATGCATTAACAATGATGTACTGGTTTAAGAAAATTACTGAAGACAATGTGGATAACTCCTCAATTTGCATGAGACAAATTACAGGGAATGAAAACAGACAACTGTACAATAAGAGGTACATGTCCAAAGACCATGCATCTCAAATGTCCCTGTGTTGCAGAATGCTCGTGATTTTTTTAAATCTTACTTTTGATCCATCCCTCATAGCTTCTAAGGTAGTCAATGGTGACAATAATGTGACAGTTTGCACTTGCATTACTGCTGTTTAGAAAATGCAAGTTGATGCAAAAGTCTTATTTTTTAAGTGCATCACAGTGATATATAAAAACAAAATACTTTATTTTCTATAGCCTTTGTAACACAATTATTTAAGAATTAGCTTTCCCAGGAATCCCTGAGAAACAGGTTTGACAAACAATGTGTTACCAAGTTTTAGGTGCCAAGTATTAAAATTTGAGGGCAGAAAGACGATTTGGTGCAGCAAAAAATGTCCCACTTTAAGTATATGGATAGTACAAGGCAACAGTACATAACTTTGTATCCTGCTGTGAGCTATCAATCACAGCAGCAAACAGCTCAAATTACCTTTGCCACTTTGGCAGATATAAAGTGGAAGTGTTTAAGGGAGGGGGGATGAGTTTAAGGACTACAACTCAGGCATAACAGAATAAAAGAATGGAAATTGGCCACTTTAGAAAGAAAAAGAAGTAACAGGCACTAAGAATACTGTTCTGTGAGATTCTCCTGTTCTGTTTGTCTTTAAAGTAGTCACTGAAAAGCAAGAAATGGTAATTAAACCTGACTGACTAAAAGAAAGCAGGGTATATTTGGAAACATGTAAAGTCAGTGCACTGGCAGGACCATAGGGGCTATGATGTAATATTTTAAAACCAACCACTGCATTGTGGGATGACTAAAGGTAGACTAAAAAATCAAGATGCTGGACCCATGTGGACAGACTCTGGAATTACATTTAAAATTTCAAAAAGAAAAAGTATATAGAGTCCAAATGTAGTGTTAAAATGTAGGCAACATCAAAACATGATGAAATAAACATTTTTTTTCAGTTTGTGTGTGCAGTTCTTTAAGTGTTAACTGCTTTATAAATGACCTATGAAAGGAATGTGTTATACAGGAACAAAGGAAACAAAATCACCAACACTTCAACACTTGTAATTAGCATATTACTTAGATCTGACATTCCATTAACCGAGCAATGCACATACTAAGCAAAGTTAAACAAATAAAATAAAATTCTTAACTTATATAGCCTTAAAATTACCAATTCTATTGCTTATAATTTAATGACATTCTCTTGTTGGAAGAATCTGTTTAACATTTATAAATACATTTATTAGTTTAGTTAAATTAAATATATCACGTATTTCACTGCAAATGTAGTAAAACAGTAAAACTAGCCATTTATATTCCTTAAAAACATGAAAAAATGTTTTAGCTTAAAATATAAATACATAATTACATATGTTTTGAAGTTTAAGACCAGTACAAACTTCTTGCTCAAAGGGTAAATATTGTTTCAGAAAATAAAAGTCTGACAATCAGAGAATAAAAGTCACTTATTTTTAAGCTTTTTTAATTTTAGAAGCAGTTTTCTAGGAATTCAGCTCACTCTGTGTCTCGAGGGATATACTGTTCCAATCAATTTCTTTAGCATTATTAAGGATCTTGTTTTTGTTGACAAAAGTACATGCCTCCTCCAGTGTGTCAAATATTTCAGTTCTTTCAGAAGGCAATAATTTGAACTTTGCAGGAAACAACAAAGTGACTTTAATATTGTTCTTTTTAAGTTCATTGATCTGTGGTAAGCAGGATTGTTTTTTACTCACTACTTTACGGAAATAATCATTGCCAAATCTGACTACATATTCATTTAATTTAACAGGTGGGCTGGACCATGCGGTTTTTAATATTTGATTTCTTTCTAAGGTAGACATAAACATAACTATAATTGAACATGGTGATGAGTTTTTCTTATTTGAAGATTCTCTCTGGGATCTATGTACACTTTCAATTCTAAAAGATAAAGGTTTAGGTAGATTTATTGTTTTATGTGGCCAACTTGATAAGAAGTTTATTATATTGTCTCCCTCATCCTTTTCAGGTATACCATAAATTCTAAAATGTTATTTGATCTCAGTCTATGTGCCACTTATTTTGTTTTATTAGAAATGCAGTATCAGACTCACATTCAGTTATTCTCCCTTCATGATCATTTAAAGCTTCTTCCATACTGCTGATATGTGCACTTTAATGTTTCACTGACATCATGATCCCTGATCATGCTGGGATGTGGCTGCAATTCTCTGACATCAGACAGGCATATATCCATGATGGAAGATCCTGATAATGAAGCACCTGTGAAAACACCAACAAATTAACCAAACTATATGAACCTTTCACCAATATCTGCAACTCAGTAAAAGTAGTGCTAGTACTTAACACAGTGGTACAACAAAATAATGGGTAGCAACTTGATCAAGCACCCACTGCAGCTAGGCCTCTGATATTCCTACAAAAGAAAGAAGTCATGGGTGTAAGTTTTATCAGCTTATAGTGAACTACTATTGCAGATACTAATCCATGTTCAAACATTCCCACCTGGGGTATCCACTGACAGACATGCTGTGTGGTATGTTATGTGGTACTGTGCTATGTACTATATAATTTGTATCTGGGCAACCTTCTCAGTCACCCAGATACAACAGCTGATATATGTATGCAGTTCTTGGTTAGGCATAGGTCTACAGCGGGTCATACCACAAGATGTAAATGCAATTGCCTCACATTTTGACAGATGAAACTCTATAAGGGTATGTGTTCTGGCCTCTCCACTTCCAAACACCCACACCACAACAACACCAAGGTTCTACTGAGGTAGTACAGGCCTGACATATAATGCTAGCACACAGTTTAAATGCTGATGTTTATAAGTGTTACACAGGCCATGGAGAGCATATCCCCTTTCTCAATGAGTTCTCTCAAGCATGTGCATTGACTACACTGTGTTACGCATAACCTAAAACTGACATGACTCACTGCAAGTGTAAGCTCCCATACCCAGTCACTTTAGTTATACTGCAGATGTTTCCACAAAATCTGTGGTACTTGTTGATTGGGGAATCATCATAGTCTGTAGCTGTGACAGGAC
The DNA here is from genome assembly GCF_019279795.1 of Protopterus annectens. Classification (NCBI taxonomy): domain Eukaryota; kingdom Metazoa; phylum Chordata; order Ceratodontiformes; family Protopteridae; genus Protopterus; species Protopterus annectens. Next base: position 572,730,020 of record NC_056745.1, read on the forward strand.
TGCATTGCATTCCAGAGACAATGGAATGACTTTTGAGGGAATGGGGTGGGTATGCTTTCTTGAACTGTTCTGTAATACTCTAATATTATTACCACTTTCTGTGACCACTGTCAGAGTTTGTATTATTATTTATACAAGTGTTATATTCATTTGCTAAGTTGCTGCATCATACCTATTACCACTATAACAGTTTTTGTCTGTCAGGGAAACTAACATTTGGTTATAGTATTTAGGTGTAGAACTGTCAGATACCATACCATGTTATAGGTAAAACTGAATAATTATGCCTTATTTCTTTGGAGAGTAAGACAAACTTTGCAAATGCATACCCACATGCAGAAGACACACATGGTCTTAGGTTATTGAGTATTTCTTGTAGTTTGATGGCACTGCTGTCCTATTGTAGTGCATACTTTTTATTGGCTGTCATGCAGGGTATTTCTTACATCCATGGACTATGCATACTGCTGAACCCAGGGCATACATGCAAAAAAAACTAAGTGGGTGTGTTATGGGATCATTGAATGTGAACATGTTTGGGCAGGTGCCACAGGGGGCCTAATGAAGGGTACAATTTATGGAAGAGTATCAAGTGGGGGTAGTGTGTTGTGTGCCGGTGTTAGGTTATGGGTTTGGGCCTCTTGATACCTTCTTGCTTCTGCTTCACACCAGCAACTCTCACTGTTGGTCATACTAGCACATGACAAAATTGTCATGCTACAACCATATTATGTCGGCTTCTGTATAATAATTAACCTTACAGTATTTGCAGGAGGCCTACAGGACCACTAACAATCTCATACTGCCACTTTATCCTCCACAGCTTCACACCCAATCCAGCAGTGAGGACAGCGACATTGCACATCTACCTGTACAGTGCACACCCTATAATGGGATAGTGGTATAGGGTGTGATAGGGCAAGATAAGATAGGGTAGGATAGGATAGGAAAGGACAGGACAGAACTGTCTGAAGTAGTCTAGTACCATATGCACTCTGTTGCAATCTGAAAGGTCCTATGTGACATAATACTAATGTAATTTTTTTCTCTCTCCCTCTCATTACCACTGTCCTTCATTATAATATTTTTTGTCTTTTGTTGTTTTATTTCTATCCATTTATGTTTCCATTTACTGAATCATCTTTCACAACTATGCCAGCAGAGCCATTCAGGTTGACACTATGACATCAGGCCCTGTCTTCTGTAACTTGCACTCCACCTGGCTCTAGGCCTGCCTCCCCCATCAGATGTGCTGGGGCAGCCTCCACTCATCTATGGCCCCTGTTACTTACTGTCACTGTAAAGGAGTGCTATCAATCCCTCTGATGGCACTGCCAAAAGTTTACATTTTGTGGTCACATGACAGGAGTTGGCAGATGTGGTAGGGGAAAACCTACATCAGCCACAGGGAAAGAGTGAGTATTTGGGTAGCTTTAAGAGTTACACAGCTGACTGGCTGTTCTTTCACCATCTCAAGTGGGGTCCAGTGGGGATGGTGGCATCTCTCTTGGTGTAACCCAGACAGTGTTGACACTTAAAGGATATACCCATCCTATCCCCTGTCACAATTTTCCCCTTCCTTGTGAGTCATGCTCTTCCCCATTTGTTGTCCAGTCCTCCCCATCACTGATGTCCTCCCTTTGCTTTTATGTCTATATTTCCACTATCAACCCTCAAGTGTCATCACCTCCCCCATTTTTCTTTGTGTTTTATGTTATGATTTTGTGTTCCCCTTATACTCCTCTCCTCCCTTTCAATTTCCTGCCTTGCCTTTATACCCTTTCCCATCTGTTCCTCTATAAAAAAAATGAAAATGAGCCTCTTTCTCTCAAAAACATTTTTCCTACTTTCCTATACACTAATTGTCTCCTCTTTTTATGTAATAAAATAATAAACATTGCTTAAGGCTATTTATTTGTGCTTCCATCCATTCTTGTTGCATCATTATGTGGTAAATGTGCATGCACTTAGGCACACACATGCTGCTTGCTTAACCTTTTTCTCTGTAGCATTTCTGACAGCAGCTGTGGGAAAATAGTGTCTGACAACTAAGCCTGTAATTATCACAAGCAGGTATTTTAACCTTGAGCCATGAAATTCTGGCTAGTTATTTGACAATTATGTTCAAGCTATGTCTCACAATACAGCACATTCATATCAGTGTCAGTGTGATTATGATAGGCATGTTTCTGAATGTCAGGTGCATAGGTTCATAGGTGCATACAACCAATGGGCCCTTTATAAGCCTAGCCATTCAACAAATGAATCCATGAGTTATTGTGCCTTAGAGGTTATTTTAAGGGGTAAATGTTAGAGCACGGTTTAACAGCTGCCTCTGTCCATCAGACAAAACTGTCAGACCAATGGTGAGTTTCTGATTTCCCATCCACTGGTCTAGGTTATGCTTGAATAGGGGTAGGGAATGCATGATATAATCTTTGCAATATATGAAGCCCTAATTCTCTAAAATACTACTAATTAAAAAAGTGTAGGAGCATGAAGTATTTTGAAGTTCTGAAAGATGTGAAAAACTTAGGTCCATTACACAGGCAGCAGCCAGAAGTTAAATGCCTCTCTGATGAATGAATGGTTTTAAAAACTGTTACACAATTTAGTCTGTCACACCTTTTTGCAAAAATGAGGCGTTTTACAGCTTTTTAAAATATATTTTAGCTTATCACTGTTGTTCTGCAGTGGACAGCACCAAATGTTATTCTCTATTATGAAACTATTGCTGAACAGCATGGAAATGTGCTTAACAAGGTACTTTAACAAAGTTGGCTTTTCCCCAAAGTCAAAGTGTTTCACATAATATAAGCAGTTCTGCTCAGAAAGGCCTAATCATATTTTCTTCTTGTACATAGATCTTTAGCTGCTGTGATATATTACTACTTATAGGAAAAAAAGTGGTCCCAGCACTGGAGCAGTTAGGCAGAGAGAGGGAGAAGTATAGAGGCTTGGTATACTCACCTTTCTCAGATGGTGGGAAGGGTTGCACATACTGAAAAACACATAAAGTTTGTGAGATTTGCCTGGTGTAAACCATGGAAACCTCCATTCATGCATCCTAGGGGTTGGGGCTGCTTGAAAGGCATGCCCCTTACAGAAGTCAGGGGATGACCACCACTGTTACCTCACTGCATGACATCCCTCCACTATGTCTAGCTGAGTGAATACCAGGGTTAGGTGCAGCAATAAAAATGCTGAAGCCCACCTAATGGCCTCCTGAATAATTACAAGAGCTCTGGTAATGGCAGTAGGGAAGGAATCGGGCAATTACTGCATAGGGGACTGATTAAAGCAAGCAGTTGAGGAAAAAACTTGCAAATAGTAAAACTGTAGCTTTGAAATCATTGAAGCATTTAATGCTTTTGAGCAGTGAGTGAGCAGAAAAGATAGGTACCTCAGATGGATGAATGACTTTAAAACCAAACAAACTCTCCGTTCCCTTTTTTGTGAGATCAAAATAATCTACAACTTTGAAAACTTTGCAGCTTCTGGTCTGTGTTCTATGATAACCAGAACTGGCCAGCATTATATTCGATCAGAGCTTAACAATGCTGATGGATGTTTAACAAAGTTGTCTTTTTCCCAAATCCACAGTGTAATCATAATACTCTGTAGTGATTCTAAGTAGATACTAAATAATTACAGAGGCAAAATGTATCAGCTGGAAGGTTTTTTTTAGAGAACACTTTATTAATTTAACACATACTGTCATACAACATTAGGAATACATTGAATCATCAAGGTAATTCCATTTTTAATAAGCTTTAACACTTCAATTATTTTTTCACAATTATTATTAATAATCTTATTTACATCTTAACAGATTTTTATTCCAAAAGATTTTAGATTGTTCTCTTCCTATTCATCTTTATATTTATATTAATATTTAAACATATTATCTAATAATTGCTTTAACACTACATTTTCAATTTTATTATTATTAAATTTCAGCAATGATCTTTCTTGAAACTTTTCAATGTTCTCATCTGTTTCTTCAAAATATCATCTATAAACAGCTCTATTTTAGATTGACAATCAATAATTTTTTTCATCGCTTCTTATACTGTTAGCTAAGGGTTTGATAACTAATACAAATAGTAGAGGGGGCAGGAGACACCCTGTGCCTTTGTTTAAAGTGAATCCTTTAGAAATGTAAGATGCAATTTTAACATCTCCTTTGTGGTCTCTATACAGTTTCTTTTAATATTCCAAAAAATTGTTCTGGAAATGCAAATGCTTACAAAAATTTAAACATGTAAATCTTATCTAGAAAATCAAAAGCTCTTTCAATAGCTAAGCTAATTAGGGCCACTTTCTTGTTCATTCCTTTTGCTAAATCTCAGTTAATTACTACCTTTTTGTATTATCATATGTTAATCTACTGGCTATACATCTTGTTTGATATTTATTAATTAATTTATCTACTACATATCTTAATCTTGTAGTGAAGATGGAACTAAGTATTTTGTCATCTACATTTAATAAGAAAATAGGTCTATATGTAAATATGTAATATAAATTACCTTATTATCCTTTCCTTCTTTAAGTGTAGGTGAGATTACAGAAAATTTCCAGGAGGGAGGAATTATTTTGTCACTCTGAATTATCCTGAAAATGTCACTTAGTAATTCTAAAATATTCAACAGAAGCAGACTATATAATTCCATACTTAATCCATCTTTGATTTCTATTCGGGGAGTGGCTTATTCAACTAAATATTTGTTGGTCATTAAGTTTATTAGTAACATTTTTATTTAAATACTTGAAAATTTATAACAATCACCAGGATTTTTAGCATTTCTTCTATGTTTGAAGTAAGCTTATTGGTGTAAGAATTTTGAATATTATTGATTTCCACCTTTTTTACTTAACATCTTACCTCTATTATCTAGCCTCTGTAGATTTTTTGAAGTCATCACATAACTGTGCAATTTTATTTTTTACTAAAGCTATCTCTACTTTGTGTGTCATTAATTTTTAATTACTTCAGTACTATATCATTTCTTTGCTGCTCAAACCTTCTTTTGTGTATTTCATCTTGTATTTCTAACAATCCATTATGCCACTCTTTCATTTTATTACTAACCCATCTTCTCATTCTATCTTTAATATGCATTTTTAAGGAACCTCCATAGTAAAACTTGTCTAACCTGACAGTTATCATTCAAAGATAAAAAAATCTCAATTTAATTTCATCATATATACTAGGATTCTATAAATAATCTGAAATGTCCTTATACCAATTAAAATATTAATACTTGCTGTGTTATGATCAAAGAAAAGACAAGGAATAGTTTTAAAATAGTTCACTTTTTTAAGTAAATCTGTAGAGGCATAAATACTATCAATTCTAGTTTGCATCCCAAGTGCATAAGAATACTAAGTGAAAAACAAGGACATACCTTCTCCTTTTGCTATTAAATCACCTAAATTATTATTACTAATCCATCTGTTCAGTGCTTTATCTAAAGCCATAATGTATCATTTCTTCTCTTCACTTGCATTTTCTATACTAGATTTGCAGTTAAAATCCCTTGCTAGAATTAAACTATGCTTCCAATGAATTTGTTGTAATTTTAAGTGACCTTTAGCCACTCTTGCACCTATTCTGGAGATCTAGTAAAAATTAGCTAGTGTATACAGTTGTCATTATATGCAAGCATTACAAATGTATACATTTATTTGGGATCATTAATGGATTCCATGACCTTAGGCATTACAGTAGATTTTCTCCAAAATATAGCAGCTCCTCTCATCTTTTCATTAAAAGAAGCAGATGATAACATTTTATAGCCTAAGTTATTTAAATATTGCATATCTCTATATATCAAGTAAGTCTCTTGCAAGAATACAATGTCTCCTCTATTTAATTTTAGATATCTCATTAATTATTTCTTTTGTTGACATTATTTAATCCATTTACATTAATAGCTAATAGATTAACCCTATCCATACTGTCTATGTAAAAAGATTTATTTTAAAAGCGAATATAACACACGTATCCACCCTATTAATTTAATTGTATATAAGATTCTAAAGTATTCCTCCAACACTATCTTAACATTCCACATTTTTTTTGAATTTTTCCTTTCTACAAACTAAACTACTAAAACTCATAAGTAACAAAAACAAAAACAAGTCTACAATTGAAACTGTATATATTACAAATAAAACACAACCTGCTATGGATAACAAAGTTCCTAGTTTGCCTATCAAATAGGCAAACTACTTTACTATCTCTCTCTACTTACCAATACCAAAAAAATTCATCAAAAAACTAGCCAAAAGCTACAGTGACTTACAATATAATTAATATAATATTATATATAAGTTAAAAATAATAACAGAATAGTAATGTAATTATATATTTTGACATTTAAACTATTCCCCCATTACTTCATAAATGTTTAATATTCTGCTTTTAATCAAAAATATTAAATAACAAAACAAGTAGTGTAGTGTATGCCTATTTATGTAATAATAGTATAAATTATCCATTAAGTATCCTTAACTATTCCTTCATTCAACACTATTATAACTAAATCTCTAAATAAATAAGTAGAATAAAGTGGTACCTGAAGAAATAAAGGTATCTGTAAACCTACAGGTGACAGGTAATCTTATCATACTAGACTATTATGCAAAAGGAAAATCAATGCACCTATATATTAATTATGCTAAAAGATATACACATATTTTATAGCTCTAACAAATGTTCAGAATTAATTTTAAAGGTAAAAGGGTCTATATCTCCGACTTATTTAACACTCTTAACATGATAAGTATCAAAATATATATTTAAAAATTCTTTATCTTATTAAACTAATTCATAAAAATGTATGCATTACTGAGATCAAAGAGATTGTCTTACTATTTCTATGGAGTCAAAAAAATAAGTGCAGTCTATACTGTATTCAGAAATTACAATGTGCTTTTTCAATTCCCATTCTCCCTTCCTGAGTTCAAGCATATTGAAAAATTCATTTTACTTTCAGTCAACATGGATGTACTGAGTCACAATGTGTGAAAAATAAATCTTAGAAAATGCATTAATAATGATGTACTGGTTTAAGAAAATTACCGTAGACAACTGGGATAAATCCTCAGTTTCCATGAGACAAATTACAGGGAATAAAACAGACAACAGTACCATAAGTGGTAAATAGCCCAAAAGCATACACCTCAAATGTTCCTGATTTTGCAGAATGCTCATGATTTTTTTTTAATCATACTTTTGACCCATCCCTCATAACTTCTCAGGTAGTCAATGTTGACAATAATGTGATAGTTTGCACTTGAATTGCTGCTGTTTAGAAAATGCAAGTTGATGCAAAAAGTCTTATTTATTTTACGTGCATCACAGTGCTATATAAAAACACAATATTTAATTCTTTATGGACTTTGTAACACAGTTATTTAAGAATTTGCTTTCCCGGGAATCCCTGAAAAAAAGGTTTGCCAAACAATGTGTTGCCAATTTTTAAGTAGTAAGGATTAAAATTTGAGGACAGAAAGAGGCTATGTTGCTGCAAAAAGTGGATAGTACAAGGCAACAGTACACAACTTTGTATCCTGCTGTGAGCTATCAATCACACCAGCAAACAGCTCAAATTACCTTTGCCACTTTGGCAGATATGAAGAGGAGGTGTTTAGGGGAGGGGAAATGAGTTTAAGGACTACAACTCAGGCATTATAGAATAAAAGAATGAAAATTCACCACTTTAAAAAGAAAAAGAAGCAACAGGCACTGGAAATACTGTTTTGTGAGATTCTCCTGTTCTGTTTGTCTTTAAAGTAGTCATTGAAAAGCAAGAAATGGTAATTAAACCTGATCGACTAAAAGAAAGCAGAGTATATTTGAAAGGATATGTAAAGTCAATGCAATGACCGGAGCATAGGGGCTATGATTTAATATTTTAAAGCCAAGCACTGGATTGTGGGATAACTAAACGTAAAGTAAAACATCAAGATGCTGGACTTCATGTGGACAGACTCTGGAATTACATTTAAAATTTAAAAAAGTATATAAGAGTCCAAAAGTAGTATTAAAATGTAGGAAACATCAAGACATGATGAAATAAATATTTTTTTCAGTCTGTGTGTGCAGTTCTCCTTTAAGTGTTACCTGCTTCATAAATTACATGTGAAGAATGTGTTATGCAGGAACAAAGGAAATAAAATCACTTCAACACTTGTAAATGGCATATTACTTAGATCTGGCATTCCATTAACCCAACAATGCACATACTAAGCAAAGTTAAACAAATAAAATAAAATTCTTAACTTATATAGGCTTAAAGTTACCAGTTCTATAATTTAAATACATTCTCTTGCTGGAAGTATTTAACATTTATAAATACATTCATTAGTTTAGTTAAATTAAATATATCATGTTTTTTATTGTAAATATAGTAAAACAGTAAAACTAACAATTTATATTCCTTATCATGGAAAATGTTTAGTTTAAAATATAAATACATTCTTAATTATGTTGTGAAGCTTAAGACCAGTACAACTGTTTTACTCAAAGGGTAAATATTGTTTCAGAAAATAAAAGTCCTACAATCAGAGAATAAAAGTCACTTGTTTTAAGCTTTTTATTTTTAGAAACAGTTTTCCAGGAATGCAGCTTACTCTGTCTCTTGAGGGATATAATGTTCCAATCAATTTCTTTAGCTTTATTAAGGATCTTATTTTTGTTGACAAAAGTAGATGTTTCCTCCAGTGTGTCAAATATTTTAGTTATTTCAGAAGGCAATAATTTGAACTTTGCAGGAAACAGCAAAGTGCTTTTTAATATTGTTCTGTTTAAGTTTCTTGAACAGCAGTAAGCAGGATTATCTTTTACTCATTACTTTACTGGAATAAACATTGCCAAATCTGACTGCATATTCACTTAATTTAATAGGTAGGCTGGACAATGCTGTTTTTTAATATTTGATTTGTTTTATAAGCTAGACATAAACTTAACTATAATTGAACATGGTGATGAGTTTGTCTTATTTGAAGATGCTCTTTGGAATCTATGTACACTTTCATTTCGAAAAGAAACGGTTTTAGGTAGATTTAATATTTTATGTGGGCAGGTTGATAAAACATTTTTTATATTGTCTCCCTCATCCTTTTCAGGTATACCATAAATTCAGATGTAATTTCATCTCAGTCTTTTTCCTAAATCATCAATTTTATCTATGAGCCACTTATTTTGTTTCATGAGAAATTCAGTCTGAGACTCATATTCAGTTATTCTCCCTTCATGATCATTTAAAGCGTATTCCATACTGCTGATATGTGTACTTTATTGTTTCATAAGAATTTCTAAATGTTCTATTTTCTTTCTGGGCTCTTCTATGAAATGTTTTATTTTTGTATCCAAATTCTCCATTTTAAGTAATATGTCCTGTGTATTAGATATTAGTGACTGTATTTATTTTTAACACAAGAATCTTGAGTACCATTTCTTGAGTAGCTCATGTTGAAGTCTCTTCTCTCTTAACCAAGCAGATGAAATTCTGACAGGAAAAGTGCAGCTTTTGAAGAACTTGAAGCTATATTTTTTTTCTCCGACTATTAGTGAATAAAAGTAGCTAACAAGTATCTCTAAATTGTAATTTTTTATTATATTTTCTGTCATGAGAAAGTTTTCAGTCACAGATCTTTCACCACTTGCTACTCTTAGTTAGCCATCTTGGCCAGACACCCCTCATCAGCTGGAATTTCAATACTTTTCAAAGACATAACATTTGCAGAAAGAGTGACATTGGGCTTTTGATACGAAATACAAATAGCTTTAAAATGAAAAATGGCAGATTCATAGCATGAAGATGTCCAAGTAGAAAACACATGCTGATGTTGTCCAAAGATTTGGAATAATTTGAATGGTTTGTTTTATTGTATATCAACAGTGTAGCTTCTAATGTTAGAATATGACCTTGTATTTCTCTACTGGATAGGAAGTATGACTGAAAAAGGAAAATAAAAATTTGGAATCACATAGTCTTTCAGCCAATATTTAAGCCAAGGTCAATTACTGACATTAGATTATCATTTTTGATATCAGGGCAGGGGTCTGTATTTTGGTTTATGAATAAGAAGAGTTCTAGAATGCTTCATATACAAATATTGAAAGCTATTATTTTACATTTGTCCATAAATTTAAAGAATACTTTACTTAGATTGCTTAAAATGTTAAAAACAGAAAAGGTCATCAGAACCTAACAAACAATTTAGTTCTTGCTTATTGACTACTTTCACAAATTCTTCCTTGGTTATTTTTTCACCTAACTTCTATTTAAATTATTTGGAATATTAATTATAGAAACATACTCTATTTTTGATTTCTAGATTAATGGAATAGTATCAGTTTCTGTATACACCTATAGCATTGATTAACAAAGGGCTAGTTTATGAATTTTGAAAGTAGAGGATCCTTATTGAAATGGGTTTTGATGCATTTTCTCATTAGCTTACTAATTATTATACACCATAACGGCATCTTAGATTATCTTAAATTAAATCTTATATCTGATTAAATAGAGGCATTTCATGCTAAAGCAATAGATTCTATTTGCTAATTAATATGTTTATTTACTTTTGGAGCAGAAGAGATAGCTATAGTCTGGCTAGCTAATTCTGACTGATAGTGAATAAATTGTACTTTGTTCTGTTTACTTTTAGTTTTGTAATAGTTCTTAAGCTTTCTGTGCTAGATATAGGAAGCTGTAGACCCATCTTTAATGCATCATGCACATGTCTTGTCTCTAGATGCCTTTATTTGTGGCAGATATCCATAGTCAAGATGTATAATTTGTTCTGAAAGCTTTCAGTGGGTTAACATTATCCAGGATGGTAGGAATGGCTCTTACCAAGTAATACTAACATCAGTTTTGGTAAGGCGTTATCGTGGAGCTTTATATTTTGTTTGATTTGCATCCATTTTTTTCTGATTGCTATCTTCTACACTCCTAACCTGAATGTACTAATTTTTTGATGACACTCCTACTTGTTCCATTAATGCAACAGCGGTATGATGATCATTTACCATATCTGATATGATTCCTAGTGCAACACTATTATCAGGATTGGAAGTAAAGTCCCAAATGATAATGCTTTCCTTGCCTGATATGATTTTTTTTTGTCTACTTGACTTGTGGCTGTGATTAGTTAATAACGTCAGAGTTGTATTTGACTCTTAATTTTAATCTAAAACTATTTAACCAACTATACTTACATCAGTGGATCCCTATTAAATTGCTGAACATTTCAAAGTTCGAATGTCATATGGTCGACATCATATGATCAAACTTTGAAAAGTTTGAAGGTGAAAGGGAACAGCTCCATATGTGCAGAATGGGAAAATTTCCCTTTTCTGCACTGAAGTGCGGTCCCGGAATTTATATATTTAAGTAGGGGGGTGTGGGGGTGCAGGAGGGCTTGCCCCCCCTGCTCAGAGTGTTAAGGTAACTTTTTTTACTTTTTTATTATATATTCGAGGTTTCAAGTTTCGCTCATATGCTGTTGAATATATGAGGTTCGACATTTTGAAGCTTCGAATATATAATATAGACCCACGTCAGTAATACACATTGCTTCAGTTCTGATATTTTCAATTACCCAATCTAATTTTAATTTTTTTTCTTTGCTTTTTAGCTTTATTGGTTAACCAGTTGCAAATCCGTATGTGAACACAGTGGGATGACCTTCCCCATATCTTTGAACCAATCCGCATTTGTCAGAGTGCTTCTATTTTAAACTGTAAAACTTAGTCTGCTCCTTTACCCCAGTTTGATCTTAGAGTGCTCCAATTTTCACTCATTTGTTGGTTATATTTTACCTAATGAGAGACAGAGAGAGAGAGAGAGATTCCTTGTATCTTATCAATGTCAAAGCAGAGCAATAGCAGATGTGGGTATCTAAGTATGTGGTAGTACTTTGAAAAGTAGTAATGGTGACTAGGAAGAATGCATCAGATTACCACTGGATTATTATTGGGCAGCGCAGTGGTGCAGCAGTTAATGTTGTCACCTCACAGCAAGAGGTTCTCCGGTTAGATTCTCGGCTGGGGTACCTTCTGTGTGGAGTTTGCATGTTCTCCCTGCGCTTGCGTGGGTTTCCTCCGGGTGCTCCAATTTCCTCCCACATTCTAAAGACATGCATCTGGAGCATTTCTCCCCGGGCCTATGCTGAAAACAGGCTCTGTGGAACCTAGTCAGACTTTCCTGGTCAACAAATGTAAAATAAATAAAAAATAAAAAAAAATATTGGCATACTCACAGTCTAAACCTGAATACCTTGGAAGAATGCTACTCCAAGTTTTCTACTAAAACTGCAATAAATCTTATTGACAATATCCATAAATCACCCCATGTTAGCCCTTCAGTATGTCACAGAAGCTTTACTGTACTATATACTATGTACTGTATTTTCTAAACTACTCCTACCTATTTCTCTCAAGTCATAATATTCTACCTACCTACCTATTTATTGACAGACACCCCACAGAATTCAATAAAATTTGTGTAGGCTCCATGTAGAGCCTACATGGAATGTATCCATGTACATGGCCATGGTTCCACCTAGGCAATGTGCAAACCCATGCAGCAAAGCTGCGCTACTCTTACAGACACCTTTGCAGTATATGTGGAGATATACAAGGTCCCTTCACTATTCTGCTACACAGAAAGGTTGAGTTATGACCTACAGTGTAGTAGATCCTGAGTATGAGTCTCAGATGGGAAGCTTAGAGAAATAGTGGGAGATACCCCTAGTTTCTCTTACAAGAACAGAAAAAATCTGAAAAGATTATTGTGCTATCAGAACAATCCAAATCAAGACCAAGAACTGTTGACCAAGAAAGGAATGCATAAATGTGGGTTCTGTAAGGCCTGTCCCTTTATTAAAGTTAATAGCACATTTGTACATCCAGAGACCAAAAAAGAATATATATTTAAAGGCTTCGCCAATTCAAGAACTAAAAATGTTATATATGTGGCCCAATGTCAATTCTGTTTTGCTTTCTATGTAGGGAAAATGAATAGAATGCTGAAAAAGCATATTCTCATGCTAACCAAGATATTAAAAACTCAGTAGAAATGAATGCACTTTACAGACATATTAAAATCGATGCAGGACACAATTTCAGGTTTATGGTCATGAATAAATTAGTTGAAACATGAAGAGGAGGGGACATAGTTGAAATAGAAGAGAGTAAGTGGCTTAAATTCTGGTGTCATTCAAAGGGGATCCAATGTCTGTCTGCCTGGGATGACATGCTGGACAAGCCACGCTGCTTCGCAAGGGACGGCTTGCACCTGTCACCCCTGGGCTTCCGGATATTGGGTTCTTGTAAGAGAAACTAGGGGTATCTCCCACTATTTCTCTAAGCTTCCCATCTGAGACTCATTTGATGAATATGCTTCACCTCAAAAAATCTAGATCCCTCAGAACCACAAGGGCGGGAGACTTAAACCTTGACACGGTTATAAATAGAACGTGCTGGAGGGACAGATTCATCACCCAGAGACTCCCTATGCTGTGGAACAAAATCCCAGTACATGTGAGGCAGAGCACCTCGCTGGCCTTGTTCAAGAGGAATCTTGACCAATGGATGGGAGATCGTAGATATACCCCAGGGATTACTTCAGTGTCACTGCTTGACAGAGGCACAGAAAAATGATAGGCATAGTTTTTATTCAAACTAAAGGGGTGGCGAAAGCCACATAACTATGGGCTAGGCTTATAAATGCCCTTGGGCAGATAGCCTAGTATGAACCTATGAACCTATGAACCTATGAACCTATGAACCTAAGAGTGGACCTGAAGCCAGGACTGAATGAGATTGTTCCTATTAAGCTGATTCTAAAATGGAGAGCTTTAAGGAAGTGAAGTGTATATATTGAAAGAAAGGTATGACAGAATTGCAGCTTCCTGTTGGTTGCTTGAATTTACAGAGCTGACGAAAGGATTATTTAAATAAATGAAAGCTGCTCTTTACTCAGGATTTGAAAAAGGTTAAAACAACCGAAAGCGCTTATCCACTTAGCAGCTGGACATTCATAATTTTAATACAAGCAATAAAGTGATTTAGTTTTTAATTTTTTACAATTTTATAACTTCGGCTTTGGTGGCAGTTCATTTTATTTTGTTTATGCTAGTGACTTGTTTAGACAAACTGCCTTCAGTGGTGACATCAACAAGCTTGTTTGTGCAGATATGTAAGTATGTTTCCCAGTAATGTATAAATATACAAGCTGAATCTGTGTACAAAATAGTATGCATAATGGTTTTTCTTCTCTTACCTCAGCTGCAGAAGAGAGGGCTCATGATGTCCAGTCCCATGCAGGGCGGTTGGCCAGGATGAGGTGATCGTGTGGTAAGTAGGAAATCATCAAAGTAATAACTTAATGCATAACTTAATAATACAATAAAGTAACTATAAATTTTGCAGACTTTACAGACATGTATGACATACCTCAGACATCTTACATCTTTATTAATATGTCACTGCCTATCTGAAATGGGTAAGCAAGTTAAAGCAAGCAAGCATGCAGTGCTGTGTAGCATAGCTTCCAGCTATCAGTTAATGTTGTGGTCTACCTAGATTAAGAGTCACTGTTCTAGTTTGCCCATTGTCTGAAATATGCTGCAGGTTGCACGCAATACATGAACAGGGAATATGGGTAAGTTAACAGACGACTACACAACTATCCATGTGTGTAAATGGGGTCTATATTAGATAAACAAAAGTTTATCTTACCGAACGCTGACATTATCGAAACTCCCGGAACTCGAAACTGCAATTGTGGGAGGCTGTACCCCCCACACCCCCAGCTAAATATATATTCCAACTCCGAGATCGCACTACAGTGAGGAAAGGGCAAATATTCCCATCTTCACTGTACTGCGATCTCACAATTCCGGTTTCGGGTTCCGGGATTTTTGCTCATGTTAGCGTTTGGTAAGATAAACTTTTGTTTATCTAATATAGACCCGTGTAAATGCCAGATTTCATGCAACATTAATCAATAAAGGTTAAATGGAGATAGTGCTTTGATAATTTATGTCAAATAAAGTTTTAGTATTCCTGTACTCACTGATTGTATGTTTTAATCCGACACCAGTCAACTGGTAAAACTTAAGTCAACAAATAATGTATGGACATATGTTAGAAATAAATGTGGTGCAATACCGAGATTAAGGTTCAAACGTGCTCTGCTCATGTAAAGTGCACACAGTAAATGAACAGGATATACAGGTAAGTTAACAGAATACTTAGATAGATATCCATGTGTGTAAATGCCAAATTTCATGCAACAATAACCAATAATGATTAAAAGGAAACGGTGATTTGATAATTACTTGTTTCAAAGACAGTGCTCAGTTAGTGCTGGTTAGTGTACACGAACATACCTATCAGCTGTCATGATTTTTGCAGAATGTAATACCTTCCCCATCATATGTATGGTCCTTTGATTTGCAAATATATGACAATAGCGGGTATGGGATTTCATGGCAAATCTGTTATCACAACACCTTGGTACTAATGTATGAGCACACTATGTAAAAAGGTTGCCTATTGATATGTCTTTGTACAACCATTTTGCATGGCTTGGCTCACAATGTACCATGATAACCGGTTGAGAGCTATGTCCATGCAACAGCATATATACAATATAAGCAGGTACTGTTCTCACAAGTGAAATTTAATATATCTAGAAAGATGTAGTAGTAGTCTGTGTAGTTATATTATCTAGGAAGTTACTAATGTTCTTTTTTCTCTCACCCCACCCCTTCTCTTCTTTTATTAATTATATTTATTATTATCATTTGATATTATCATATTATGTGTAATTATATTGGCTTTATGTATAATTTAATATTGCTTTTCTGTTAAAAAAAGATTTCATTTATATTACATATTGTGTTCCTCATTATATTATTTTCAAATTGTTTTACTCATTATTGCTTTTTCTTATGTTATTACTTAGATTGTTTTGGTTATGTTTATTTTTCCTTATATTTATATTCAATATACCACAGCATGACAAGTTAGGCCAGTTCCTAGTGATCCACCTATCTTGGCTCCCCCGGCTGAGACATCAGGGTCCAGCACATCAGGGCCACCGCCTGGTGGTGCTCCCTCTGCTGCCCTGTGCACTACCTGCTCCATCAGGTAGTTCTGCCTCACAGGCTGAGTGAGCCCCCCCCACACTGGGAATGGAAGTGGAGGGGTGATTATGTCATCCATAATGAACTGCAAGGCATGGTATTTTGCTTGCTGTGCCAAACTCTTGGTGCACACCTACACCAGATGGAGAGCATGCTGTCCATCCTGGTGTGGCAGCCTCAACCCAGGCACCAACATCAACCACTGCCTTCACAGGATCAGTGAAGGAGCAGTGCTGACAGTCCCATGGGTGAGGATGTGAGTCACACTGCTGCCGTGTCTGATGTCCATGGAACTGGGATTCCACAACACCCTCCCCAGCCAAGGTGTTCACCCCTCTCTTGTGTCACACACAAAGCCTGTCTGCTGTCTTGTCTCTCTGCTAAAGCTTCCTCACCTTCCCAACTTACCTCCCCGACACATACCTATGTCCTTTCCCCAACAGTCCACTCTCACCTTAAAAAAATGGGCACCTGTCTCACAAAAAATATCATCCCATACATAACAATGTACACTGAACACACTTCATTTGGTCCAACTGGCTTGACAACACACTTAAGTTGTCATCACCCCTCTCTCTGGGGGAGTGACAGTCTGAATGCAGCTAATAAACTATTAAAGTGCACATTTGTTGCCATTGAAGAAATGGATAGCTATGGTTCTTTCCTACCCCCTTTCTGGACATACCTACCTGCCTTTCACTATGTTTTCTCCCTGCTTGCACCTCATTTCACCACTCTCCTATCTCCCCATTTTTCTTTTCTTTAATGATTTTTTGTGTGATGTTAAATAGTGCTTTATTGGTATATGCAGTTGAAAAATTACACCCCTGCCTTATTTCAAACCCAGAGCCATTGTAACCGAAGAACAGTACATCAACCCACCAAGCTACACAGCTAGTTAACATAACACAGGTGCTTTGAGTGAAACATGCTACTTGTCAATTTTCCATCATTAAACATGTTTACGCAATGCTGCGCATTGCACTGCATCACTCAAATTTGCTAAAAGAGTAATGGAAGAATGGGAGCGTAACTTGGACTCTGGTATAGAAAAAACATCACTATAAATCCTGACACATAATAATAGATGTAAGTTAGGTATCTAACAGCAGGTAACTGTAATTATATCTGCAACATTTAAAAATACACCTCCTAAAAGATTAATGGACATATAGGTGTTTAACTGGGACTCTGGGGAGAAATACAGCCCTATAAAGCCAGACACATAATAATACATGTAAATGAGGTATGTAACAGCATGTAAGTGTGCAATTATATCTACAACATTTAAAACTACACCTGCTCTAACTGTAACACAGACTGTTAAATGCTTTGAAAACTTTAAGTTTTGATCCACATGGTCCTGGATTCAAATCCAGTGGTGTCTAGCATTTAAAATACTTGTATGTGTACATCACCATTATGAATTCTTTTTCTTTTTTTTTTCTAAAACAGTTTTATTGATTTTGATTGTAATGAAAACAATCACATAGACATATATAAGATAATTTACATTATAGATTTACAAATTGATAACATATATTTAAAGCATTTAAATATGAATATACGAATAACAAAGCAAACAAACTAAAGTATGTACATAAACATCCAGTATTTATACATTAACATACACTATAACCTTCCTTTTGTAACATGTTCTCATGAATGACAAGGAAAGTCAATTACATTTATGCAAAATGACCATTTTTTTCCAACATATTTTGTAAGTTAACCCATAAATGATATTCATATGTCTTTCTAGAAGTTCTAGAGGTTATGGTTCTTATCTGTAAATGACTAACTTCTTTTAATAAATTAGTAAACTCAGAGAATGTAGGAGGATGTTTTGAAATCCAATTTTTTGTTATGATCTTTCTAGCCACTGCCAGTATAGTCCATAATAATGAGTATTTGGTTTACTTTATTCCAAAATATATTTAAAGTTGGATAGTCAAAAAACATATGTGCCCAGTTAATATCTACATTAGAGTTGCATCTATTACAGATGTTCTGTTTTTTATTAATTTTGTCCATTATTTGTGGTGTATAAAAGGATCTATTCATGAATCTCCATGTGTAAATCTTCCATTTCAGAGAAAATTATGTTTTCCCAGCTGATTGTAGCATATTAACCATATCTTGCTCACTTGGGGAATTATGAGTAATTAATAAACTATAATAACTCCAGTGGTTATGTGTGTAAGAAAATGTTTCTTCTCTTAAAGTCTATAAATTAAAGGAGAGACTACCTGAATATGTATACTGGTGTAATAATGTTGATTGAAGAAATTGTAATAATATCCTGGTGTCATGTTTGCTAGTTGATGAAGCTAGTTTCAGCTTATTATCAAGATATAGTATAAGTGTTTGTATATCTAACCATGAGAAATTATAAAATTTATATTCCTGTATAATATGATCCATTGAACTAGTCTTGTATTCATAAGTTAGCTGGAACAAGTATTTGAGTTCATTGTTTTTCAGTTGAGAAATGGAAACTACTACATGATAGAGCAAAATCCCAAAAAGGGAAGGCATCTCTGATCAGTATTAGCAAAAAAACTACGGGCACTCATAAAATCGTCTAAGGCCAGCTTTGAGAGAAAAATTGCACAGAACACTAAGGATAATCACAAGGCTTTCTTTAGTTATGTTAGGAACCTGGGTGGGAATTCCCAGATATGCTCAGAATTAGTCCAAAATGACAAAAAATACACTGAACCCACAGACATTGTCAACATCCTAGCTGACAGGTTCAGCGCAAACTTCTCCCCCCCCTCCCCACCAAAAGGGCAAATATCTATCCCAGCAGAGTGCTGCCCTCCCTGACATCTCAGATGCTCAGATAAGAGCCGCCCTATCCAAAGCAAAAAACACAACATCAATGGGACCAGACGGTGTCCCGGGCTGCATCCTACATGAACTCCAAGAAGAGCTAAACCCAAACCTAAAACTACTGTTCAGTCTCAGCCTTACTACAGGATATGTACCCAAAGAGTGGCGTAAAGCAACAGTGGTCCCTCTCCACAAAGGTGGTGCCTCAATGGATCCTGGAAACTATCGCCCCATAAGCCTGACTAGCTTGGTCTGCAAAGCTATGGAAAGGATCATCATGGACCTCATAAATAAAGATATTGGGGACCTACAGACACTGCATCCTACCCAGTTTGGCTTTGTTAAAGGCAGATCCTGCCTCTTAAACCTAGTCGATTTCTTTGAAACAGTCACCAAGGCCATTGACGAGGGGAAGGTGGTCCACACAGCCTACCTGGACCTCGCAAAAGCCTTCGATACAATACCCCACTTGGGCATTATAGATAAGCTCACCAGCTTAAATATAAACCCCTATGTCACTAGATGGGTTGCAAACTGGCTCAAGGACAGAACCCACATGGCTAGAATTGCTGGAGCCATGTCAGACTCCAAACCAGTTACAAGTGGCGTCCCACAAGGCTCAGTCCTGGGACCTCTCTTGTTCGGTATATATTTCTCGGAGGTACAGGCCAACACGGAAGGACTGTGGCTGACCAAGTTCGCAGATGACTGCAAACTGGGCACCATAATAGACTCTCCAGCCGACACAAGCATCCTCCAAAAGGGCCTCATAGAAACAGACAACTGGTGCCAGAGCCATGGCCTCAAGCTAAATGCCAAAAAGTGTATAGTCATCCCCTTTGGCAAAAATAAAGTGCCCACAAATTACCACATAGGTGGTAATCCATTAAGTACAGAAAAAGTAATTAGGGACCTGGGGACCCAAGTTGATAGCAATCTCTCATTTGACAACCACGTGGCCAAAGTGGTTAGAAAAACATTTTATATAGCCCACCTAATCATGAAGGGATTCACATCTAGATCAGGGGAGGTCATCGTGCCTCTTTACTCATCCCTCACCAGGCCCATAATTGAGTACAATGCCCCTTTTGGGATGTACCTTACCAGACGCCTGCAGCAACTGGAAAGACCCCAAAAGTACCTCACCAAGAGGATCAAAGGGCTCAAACAGATGCCATATGCTGCCCGGTTAAAAAAACTCCAGCTCTACCCAGTGGCATACCGCCTGCTCAGAGGTGATCTGTGCCTGATGTATAAAGCCATGTCCAACCCAGAATTAATGGACATGCTGCACCTCAGAAAATCCAAATCCCATCGAGCTACGCACTCGAGAGACTTGAACCTCAGCACTGAAATAAATAGGACATGCTGGAGGGACAGATTCATAACCCAGAGGCTCCCTTCACTCTGGAATAAAATCCCAGTCCAGGTTAGGCAGAGTCCCTCATTGACTCTCTTCAAGAGGAATCTTGATGAGTGGATGGGAGATCGTAGGTTTACCCTGGGTATCACTTCTGTTTCACTGTTAGACAGAGGCACAGTATACTAACCTCGAAAAAGGGCATAGCAAAATTAATTTAAAATGGGTGGCGAAAGCCAAACATACTCTGGCTAGGCTTATAAATGCCCTAGGGCAGATAGCCTAGTATGAACCTATGAACCTATGAACAAAAGTCTCTTGTGTATATGCTATAGGAAATAACAAAAAAGTAGTCTTTATATTTAACATGTTTATATATAAAGTTTCTAAAGTTAATTATAATATTATGTATGTAACTGGCAGTATGAGTAGGATTAGTATGTGTGATAAAATATTCTTTTAAGATCCATATAAAAGGTGTGTTTATGAATTCTAGTTGATATGATGTTGGTCTCATTATAAGTTCCATGGCTGATATTTCCCATAAAGATTTCCATTTAGCTAAATAGGCTATATCTAAGAGCTGAGAAATTGATCTGATTATAGCGGAAATAGAATAGAGATTTAGATCTGGGAAAGCTATTCCACCATTCTTCCAGCTGTTAGTATGTTGATTAATAGTAATTCTATGTTTTTTTGTGACCAAATTAATCTTAGTATTAAAGTGTTTAGTTTATTTATAAACCTTTTTGAGGGTAGAATTTGAATGGATTGTATTATGTATAAGATTTTAGGTAGAATTATCATTTTTATAATGGTTAGTCTTTCTTCAGTAGTACATATTATTGTATTCCATTTTGAAAATAATTCTTGGATATTTTGTAAACATTTGTTATAGTTTAATTGAATTATAGATTTAATGTCTTTGGCAAGAATGATTCCATGATATGTGATTTGATCTGCACTAGCAATGTGATATGCATTATTTCCTATCATGCTTTTTTTTTTTTTTTTTTTTATTATTAGGATATATGAGTAGAATTTTTGTTTTATTGTCATTGAATGATAGACCGGACATCATTTGAAATGTAATTGATTCATATGATGACATGAATGAGGAGTCATTTCCCTTTGTGGTGATAAGAACATCATCTGCAAACAGCTGGATTTTGGCTATATTGTCTTTATCCATTTCCAAACCCTCTATTTCTTTATTGTTTCTTATTTCATTTGCCCAGGGTTCCATGATCAAAGTAAATAGTAGAAGAGAGAGAAGACATCCTTGTTTGGTGCCTTTTGTAATAGATATTTTATTGGAAATATATGACCCTATATTGATATCTGCATAGGTTTCTTCATATAAATGTTTTAGAAGATTAATAAAATTATGTGAAAAATGTAAGCATTCCAAAAGAGTAAATAGATAGATCCAGTTAATAGAATCAAAGGCTGCATTAATATCAAGACTAATTAATGATAAGTTCCTTTTCTTCCTTTGTGAGAAGTCTATAATAGCTAGGGTTTGTTTTATATTATCAAAAGTACTTCTGTTAGTTATAAATCATGTCTGGTCTTCGTCTATTAAGTGGGGTAAGAATTTCTTCAATCTTTCTGAGAATATATTCATAAACATCTTATAATCGATATTCAGTAAAGATATTGGTCTGTATGAAGAACAGAATTTTAGGTCTTTATTTGATTTTAAAATAGGGGATATAAATGTATATTTCCAGGACGGGGGTGTAATATTATCACTTTGGGCCAAATTATATACTTTGTGTAGTAAGGAAATAGCCATTGTGGGCATTATCTTATATATTTCAGAAATAATTCCATCGTTACCTGGAGCTTTGTTTAGTTTAAGCTTACTTACTTGACTTTGTATATCTGATAAAGTAATTTGTTTATCAATAACTTCAATTTGTTGTTTGTTTAGTTTATTATATATATTCTTGTTAATATAATCTCTTATGTTATCTTGTGTTTTAATTTGTTGTGTGGATTGATTAATTTCATGAAAGTGACATCTAAACTCTTCTAATATATCTTGCATACTATGTACTTCTCTTTTCTTTTTTGCAGAATGTATTTCTTTATTATAATTATATTTGTTTAATCTTTTGGTCTTATTCTTAAGGTTTGATAGATGTTTAGGATTTACAGAAGAAGCAAGAAACTTATATGTTTCTTGTGTTATCTTTGTTTTATGATGTAGGATAGATCTATATTCCTCATTTAGTTTGTATATCTCATCCCTTATATTCTTTGAAGACAAGTTATCTTTATTATGTGTGTATAGTGAGTCCAGTTTATCCTGTATTGTTCTTATATCTTTACCCCATATTTTCATCTTGTTATGAAACCATTTGTTTATTTGTCCATACAAATATGCTTTTAGGGCATCCCAAATAAATATATCATGTGTGTCTGATGCTGAGTTTATATTAATGAAGTTTTGTGTCTCTTCTGTTATGAATAATTGAAAATCCTTAAATTGTGTGAGATATGCTGGAATCCTTTTAATTTGGACACTATTGGTGTTATTAATATTAAGTTCAAATATGATAGTATTATGGTCCAAGACTGGGCAGGATATTATTTTGCTATTGGCCAGGTTATTCATTATCTGTGTGGAAAGAAATATTCTATCAATTCTAGAATATGTTTTGTATCTATTAGAATAGAATGTGTATTGTAATGAGTTATGATCCACAAAATGATGTATGTCTTTGAGTAGGTATAAATCTATGAAATGTATAAGTTGTTTAGCTTGTGCTGTAATTTTTCTTTTTCCTGAAGTGGTTGTATCTTTATGGTCTAAGATACAGGTGTAGTCACCTGCCATAATGATATGTCCCTCAGATAGTGAAACTATTTAATTCAATATGTGTCTAATAGTATTAGTACCAATACCAGGTAACCAATAGTTGTTTATTAATGTATATAGTTTATTACCTATCTTAATTACAGCCAAGTAAAGCAAACTTTTATTGTCTTGGTATGTTTTGATTATTCTGACCATTATGAATTCTTAAATGTATGAATGTCTCATCACCTATGTATGAATGTCTCATCACCTATCCACCCAAAGCAGTGCAGATGGAATGTCTGCTTTTCAATGATGGAAGTCAAAGGCCTACAGATAAGAACACAGTTAACATTCATATTACAACACTAGAAAGCACATAAAGTGTCAGATCATACATTATTATATGCATTCACAGAGGATTTTGAAGTATGTAATTCCAATGAGGCACAGTAATATCAGACCCCAGGACACAATGATTTGCTACTGATATTACAGACAACAGCTGCACAAGTAACATATACATATGGAGGTTGTGTTAGAAGCAAGGGTTGCCAACACACACATTCCAAGTGACTACCATAACATAACACATGATTTGCTGGTTGTCCAAATGGTTGACATACTGGTACATGTACCCCCTACCTTGTTCTAGGACAAACAGCCATGTTTCCTTTGACTCTGTTAATGGCACCTTTGGCTAACATACTTACCGTAAACACATACCTCAATTTCCTATGGGATGGGTTCTCGCAATCAGGCTCTGGCTATAGACCAAGGCTGCCACAGGTCACACCATTACTCATACGTGTTGCTGTCCTCCACATTCTACAGCCTCTCTGACTATGCTTATTGCCTGCAGCAGCAACAGGAGCAATAGTTGCAGACTGCAACACACACATCTGTATGTAATAAGTAGCTTCTACAAACATTCTCTCAGTGCCGATGTAGTACCCCAGTACTTTCCACCTCAACATATGAGAAAAGGAATTTATTCTACATTGAGACCTTATGTCTTGTTGAATAGTTGCATGGGATTGGTTGATTATATTGCAAATCAGCTGTGATTGTTGCAATTATCATTCCTGACCCACAGATTGGTTCAGAGTCAATCACCTGCTAATGAGAACCATCTTAAAAAGGCAAACTCCTAGCAAGGGGTACCATTGTGTATGAGGGCTACTTTCCATGGAGAACTCAACACAACAATTATATATCGGTATCTTTCAACAGAGGAGTATTGTACTCTATCAGGTATGTAACCATTTTGTTTCCAACATGATACATATGTTTTAATATACTTAGGGGGAATGAAGATTACATCAGAAAGCCTTTCTGAGAGCGGTACAGCTGACATGTCATTGATCTTCAGCTTTGTAACACCTACAGAGGATGTAGGCTGCAGCAAGGCATCATGCTGTATGTTAACAAGGGACACAGGTCTCCTGGATACTTCCTTTTTTAACAGTTGTCATACTATACAGCTATTTGTTTGGCATTGTATTTTATACATATGTTATGGGGGTGTTTCCTGCTATGGGCCACACTACAAGTGGACTTCTGTGTTGGGTGTGTGAGAATATGTGGGTATCTGCAATGGCACAAACAGGAGTAGGTCACTATTTCTACTATCCTAGTTGGTTCCACACCATTTGTATGTTTGGCACAGTGTTGCATATTAGATGTGTAATCACGTGGAAAATACTAATAGCCTTCCTTTAGTGCTGTATCTGTACATACTGTACTCCCATGTATGTGATCCTTACATGTTTTGTTTGTATTTCAGGTGATATCATGCATGCCAGATACTGTCCACCTTTCACTGCGGTTGAAAATGACCTCATAATTGAGGAGTTAAGGCAACACTACCAAGTGCTGCTGTCCAGAGGGAGAGCTAATAGGCAAGAGTGGCAAGCCTTCTGGGATGAACTGGTGCACAACATAAATGCTGTGGGTCACCATACTCACACTTATGAGCAGGTCCAACATCATGCCATGGGTATGATCCATTCTGCACACAGATGGGCATCAGATGTGGCCAAGGATTGTCAGATAACTGGTGGTGGGCCTGCAGTGGAACAATCTCTGTCAGCCACTGAGGAATTCCTTGTGATCCTTGCAACACAGGACAGCTCTCAGGTGTCCATCACACAGTACGTCGTGAATGTGGGTGCCACCATTTCCACTCAAGAAGAGCATCCGGGTATGCTTAGCTGCATTGCCATTGAAATACTGTAGCATTTAGCATGTCAGAGTGTATATAGTTTTACTTGGGTGTCAGCTGTTGCATGGGGTGGGGTACTGAGATTAGCTGCAGTTTTAAACTAATGCAGAGATTGTGACCCACATACCTGTTAACATAGCAGCTACTGTAAATGGGAGATATTTGGATGTAGTACTAATGTTATACTGTAACATGTGGTATTGTTTACATTACATCTCCCTCTCATGTTTTTCAGGACCATCAGTAATAGGAAGAGGCCATGCTCCTGCTGCTGGTAACCACAAAACATTTTTGTTGGAGCTGTAGATTTAGTTCAAGGTATTAGCTAAAGTGTCATCCTAGGCCAGCTGGCTGGATTAATGTACTGTCTGCATGATTCACAAATGTACAGATGTTCTGACTGTGCACACATTAAGGTCACACTTCTGCTTTGTAGGTGTAACCACAGTGATTGATTGCACAGTATTGTCAGGACTTTTCTTATGGCCATACCTGTAAACTGTGTAGAGTTCTGCAGAATATCAACAGTATGCATATTTTTTCTTGCTTATGACAGTCTAGTTTAAAGAACCTTTATTTTTAAATACTTACAGATTTGGGTTAGAAAATAATGTCCTCATGTCCTGCTATATCAAATTGTGGGTTATACAAGTAGTGTATACAACTTAACATATATAGATTTGTGGGTTCATAGGTGTGTACTAGGCTAATGGCCCTGGGGCCTTTACAAGCCTAGCCCATAGGATTACTCTGGCATTATACCACCCGACCTTAGTTCCCAGTGCCTGTGTTGAGTAGAGTCACTGGAGTGATTCCCGGGGTGAATTTTATAGTTCCTATCCACTCATCAAAATTTCTCTTGAAGAGGGCCAGTGAGGTGCTCTGCTTGACATGTATGGGAAGTTTGTTCCATAGCATAGGCAGTCTCTGGGTTATGAACCTGTCCCTCCATCATGTTCTATTGATTGTGTTAATGAGGTTGAGGTCTCTGGAGCGTGTGGTGTGGAGGGATTGGGATTTCTTTAGATGTAGCATTTCTAACAGAGCTGGGTTAGACATGGCTTTGTAAGTCAAGCAGAAATCACCTCTAAGTAGGTGATATGAGACAGAGAATAGTTGGAGTTTTTTGAGTCTGTCCATATAGGCAAGTGTTTAAGGTCTAGGATCCTCTTTGTGAGATATTTTTGCAGCCTCTCCAGTTGTTACAGGTGTCTAGTGAGGTACATGCCAAATGGGGCATTGTACTCGATGAATGGCCTAATGAGGGAAGAGTAGAGGGAGACAATGACCTCTTTCTTCCTGGATGCAAAACCCTTAGTAATGAGATGTGCCACATAGAAGGACTTTCTGACCACAGTGGCAATGTGGTGGTCAAAAGAGAGGTTGCTGTCAACCTGTGTTCCCAGATCTCTTATAATGCCTTCGGTGTTTAGTGGACTACCATCGATGTGGTAATTCAAGATAACCAGGTTTTTCCCAAGGGGGATGATGACACATTTTTTGGCATTGAGCTTAAGGCCATGGTTCTGACACCAGTCATTGAGCACAGTGAGGCCTTTCTGTAGGATGTCAACATCACTTGGGGAGTTAATAATAGCTCCCAACCTGCAATCATCTGTGAACTTTGTCAGCCAGAGTCCCTTTGTGTTGGCCTGGACTTCAGAGAAGTAGATACCAAACAGGAGAGGACCCAGGACCGAATCCTGTGAGACTCCACTCATGACTGGTCTGCAGTCTGACTTGGAATCAGGTACTTTCACACTGTGGGTTCTATCTGTGAACCAGTTTGCAACCCACCTAGTTATATATGGGTTCATGCCTAGCTTAGTGAGTTTTTCTATGATTCCTGAGTGGGGAATGGTATCAAAGGCCTTGGCCAAATCAAGGTAGGCTATGCCTTCGTGCACAGCTCTGGTGACTGACTCAAAGAAGTTGACCAAGTTGAGCAGGCATGATCTATCCTTCACAAAACCAAACTGTGTAGGATCCAGAGTTTGGGGATTCCCTATATCCTTGTTTATTAGGTCCATGATGATGTGTTCCATTGCTTTGCATATCAGACTCATCAGGCTAATGGGGTGATAGTTCCCAGGGTCTGCAGTTGCTCCTTCTTTGTGGAGAGGGATGACTGTAGCAATGCGCCATTTGGTAGGGACAAAGCCTGAGCTGAGGTTGTGATTGAAAAGGGCACACAGGTGTGGTGCCAGTTCACTCTGTAGTTCATGTAGAACACAGCCAGGGATATTGTTAGGTCCCATAGAAGCTTTGGACAGTGCTGTTTTAACCTGTGCAGCAGTAATACTGAGTGCCTGGCAATCTACTGGCATTGTGATTGGTCCTTTGGGGAGGAGAGGGTTAAAGCTGGCACTGAATCTGTCAGCCATTATATTGGCAATATCTGTTGGCTCGGTATAGGAGGTACCATTGTGCAGTAGCTAAGAGCAAATCTGGGTATTGCCATGGAGATTCTTTACATAAGTATAGAAGGCTTTGTGATTGTCTTTACTATATGCTGCAATTCTGTTTTCATAGCTAGCTTTAGAGGATTTGATGAGGGATCTCAACTTTTTATTGAAGCTGATAAGGGAGTTTTTCCAGTCCTGGGACTTTACCTTATTCTGCATCAGTTTCTTCCTTCTGTTGTAGAGTTTGTTTATGGCAGGGGACCACCAGATTGGCTTCCTTTTTTTGGAGGACAGCGTCTTGGTTCTATTGGATATGGCGAGATCCATGCATTTGTGTAAGTGTTCATACAGTGCATTGGTGTATGATTTGGCAGTCATGCAACTATTCTCCATTTGCATGGGTACCATGAAGTCAGCCACCTCTGTTTTTAGGAGCCCAAAGTTAGCTTTGGAGAAGTTTTTCATGGTGGTTACCTTTGCGAGGGGGGGGGTGGATTTCCAAAATGATTAGTTTGTGGTTGGATCTAATGAGGGAGGAGTTGACTATTGGTGTAGACCAATGGTTGCCCATGTTAGTAATGACCAGATCAAGGATGTTGCTAACTCTAGTGGGGGTAAGAACAATTGCAACATAGTACTGCATAGCATAGTAGTGCAGGTATTAATGTCATGCTTTTTGCCTTTGTATCACAGGTGATCTGGGAGGTTAATCCTTGTCCCCTTCACAACCTGATGTCAGTGGCTCTTCAGAGTCTGATGATGATGGTGGCCAAATTGAGGGACAGCTGGGGATTGCAGGGGCTGAATCTGTCACAGAGGTTTACATCCCTCATCTGCCCTCATTATCACCCTACACAGTCATTACGCCTATGCATACCCAGTCCCCTGAGGCCACAGATATTGGACAGTCGGAGGGTGGGGACATTGAACAGTGAAGTGTGGCTACTGTGGCTGCAGTGAGTGTTGACACTGGCCACAGTCAAAGAGTTGGTGAGGTTCTACACAAGCAGATTGATAGAGGTGCTCGTAGCAGGCCTGCTGTCCCTCTACCACCTGTTGCAGGTGTGTCATCATGCGTCACTCGGGGTATGCTTAGGTCTGTCATGAAGGCATAGGCACGATTAAAAAGTAACTCTAGATGAATGCTCAGGGTTATGGATGCAGCACAGTCTGACAACCATGACTGCCTCTGCTGTGTTACTGATAGCCTGGATTGGTTGACTGATGCAGTGGAAAGACATTGGTCTGAGACTGATCGCATACTATCTATTATGGAATGCACATTGTCTGTGATGAAATATCTGGTTGGAGTTGACTGTCATACTCGTGGATGCAGGTCAGCCACTACATCTACTGAGAGTCCACATGGCCTTGCACAATCACACTCCTGTAGTAGCAGAACATCCAGAGATCCAGAGGGGAGTGTGCTGTCCACATCATGATATGGCAAACCATGGGCTTGTGGTTCTGAGTGTTCCCATGGAGGACACTGTCCTAGCAGACAGCAGTCACCCTTATGTAGTAGCCCAGCATCTGACCTTGGGCATAGAGGTGCCAGTGCAACTCCTGGCAGAGCCATTTCTCACGTTCAGGGGTGGAGACGATGAACTCTCAGCTCTGCCATGCATGTCTCAAAGCTGTCCAACATACAGACACATAGGGCTAGCACTGAGCTTGGCTGTGTTCAGTCAGACACTCACACACCACTGTCACATTCAGGTCACCTACAGACACACATGCCACATTTCCATGGTCCATCTTGCCTGCTTCCCTTCCTGACTCACACACACACTTTCCAGGAGGCCTAGGCCTCCTGCACCCCACAAAACACCCTGTGCAAGTGATGATACCTGTACCACATCCCTCTCATCCTTCTTATCATTCCAGGGAAATGAAGCTATGTGTCTGATACACAGGGTAACTATCTACATTAATATGTATTTGTTTCATCCATTGTTACCTTTGACATGTTACATTTACTGGTCAGTTACAGATATTGTACGCTACCATTTGTAATGAGTAAACCACATTATTTTGTGTGCATTATATTGGATGCTGTTGTAATGGATGTATAGTTACACAATGAAAGGTGTCTCATGGAAATGTTTACATTTCACTTTCAGGATTGTGTAGAACACACCTACTGGCACACAGGTACAATAAACCCATCAATGTCAGAGCACAGGATGGAATGTCAGTACAGAATAAAAATGTCTTCAGAAAGGTAAAACAGTATGGGTGCATGGCTCCATAGGTTCATATGTGTATAATAGGCTAACAAAAACAAGGGCTTCTTTCAGCCTAGTCATGCATCCCAAACTCTGACAAGGTCTGATACCCTTGATAAGTGTAAGCAGGGTTTTGGGAGCTGAGACATCTAGAAGCTGTGAAGTGGGAGATGAACCATCTATATTTTCCCTTTGTCTGTTAGAGACATTTGTCCTAAACCAGTTATGATTGTCTTGTTCCACATCCTATTGTGTAACTTGCATATGGTGTGCATTATGGCAGAACTCAGCTTCACATGGATGGAGCGCCTGTTACATACAGGGTGTAGTCTCTGGGTTACATACCTGTCTCTCCAGCATGTCCTATTTATACCACAGTCAAGGTGTAGGTGTGTAGAAGAGGTAATTCTCATGCTATTATTTTCTTGGATATGCAGGAGGTACATAGTGGGATCTGACACCTCCCTGTATGGCAGCCATACACCTCCCTTACAAAGCATGTAGGAGACACAATACACAGTTACAGCCTTGACGCATTCTGCATAGGACATGTTATGTACACTGCGTATTAGTTTACTGTGGAACCTCTGTGGATGTTACAGTTTTTGGATATGCCTGTGTAGTCAAACACCAAAGGTGGCATTACATTCAATGATAGGTGTGATGAATGACAAATACAGTGGAACAATGACTTTCTTGGATTTACATGCCATACCTTTGTCTACAGGTTGTGCAACATTGAATGAATCCCCATATATTACTGACCATTGACAGCCAAAGACTAGCTCACTCTCAGGATGATTTGTGAGGGAAGTCCACTGGTGACTGGCCTCATTGTAGCAGTGGACTCACCAATGCTATCATCTCAGATAATGTCTATCAGCCATTTGGCTATCCACCGGCTGACATGTCTAGTTTGTAAATAACCTCTAGAGTGTGTCAATAATGCCTGATGGCCTACTAGTGTCAAATGCCTTGTCAGGCCATGGTATGTGCAATGATTAATTTTCCCCGAACTCATTGCATTGTTTACCACTCAATGAGGTCCATCAGGTGAGGTAGGCATGATCTGCCCTTGATAAAGCCAAACTCAGTTTGGTTCAGTGTCTGCGGTGTACTACTTTTTTATGAGTCATTTCCATGATAACTCTTTTCATGGCTTTAAATATCAGACTACTGAGATATCTGGGGACAGTGCTTGTCACTTCATGCTGGTTGTCCTGTATGCAACTTGGTATTGTAGTTAATTCCATCAAGGTTTCCAAGAAAATTTCCATCCAAGGTGTCTGAGTCTGTCCAGAGCACAGGCAAACACTGGAGGGGAAAGTAATATATACATCTTATGAAGGTAAAGATGGAGGTATAGTCTCTGGGTTACATACCTGTCTCTCCAGCATGTCCTATTATTCTGCAGTTAGACACTAATCAAGCAGTGTGTACTGAAATAAAACAATTATCTTGTGAAGAATGCTGTAAAGAGGGGAGTCCCCTGAATTGCTGGTGTCTGGCTACTACTACTGCTGGTCTCAACACAGCTACTGTCTCCTGTGATACCATGCCGCTATACTTTTTTCTCTCACAAGAATAAACATTAGTACCAAGCTCAAGATGAGAAGCAGGTTACAGCCTGTTTGTTGATCTACACACTTTTCCCACATCAGGCAAGGCTCTGTAGGCTTCACGTGTGCTTTTCCAGGTAGATGCCTTGATTAGCAACCAGAGCAATCATCTGAGTTCTGCATGTATTATGTCTTGTGTTCCAAGGTTCATAGGATTTGACTAGGGTACTGACCTGATGGTGATTAAGGAGCACAACTGCAACATCACAATATAATGTTCAATGTTAGGTGACATAGATATCCAAGGCTGCTCGAGCAAGTTCCACAGTAGCAGTAATCTAAGTTAGGTGACAATTTATGTAGCCTGCCCTTCAACAGTGTAATAGTGGACATCTGCATGACATGGATCTGAGGCCTGCTGCAGAGGAGTGGCCACCTTTGGCCAATGTGTTTCTCCCTTCCATATGTCCTGTTGGCAGAACATAATTCTGTGTTCCCACAGCATTTCACACAACATCCAGTTTGCTGTCTGGTTGCTCGACATGCATTGTAGACTTGCAAGGCCAAAGTAATGACTGCAAAGTTCAACAAGTTTTCTGTGCATGCACGGACATCCACATATTCACTGCAAAAAGTACCTACAGACAGTGTATTTGAGGCTGTCAACCTCAAGGGTGTAGCAGCATGAACCTGACTTTGCTGGAGTTGTACACTGTCGCATTTGTAGGTATGTTATTGCGACCCTGCCTAATAACTGGATTATAGTTAATGCAAGTGCCACATGCCTGGCAAAGCATTGTACTCAATCTACCATGTTATGACACACTATCAGGTGCTGTTTTACCTTTGAAGAACAACATAAAGGTGACAACATGTTTTATTTATGCATCTGTCAGGCCACTGCCTAACATGGCCTGCTGTGACATACACACAAGCAAGAATCTATTGCTAATGGCATTATTACTGACTGCTGATGAGATGTGGAAAGCATCCCACCCCTCTACTCCTACTCCACACAAACATAATGTGTTAGAGATGTGACGATATTAAATACCTTGAATCCATGCTGTGTCAGACACCAGTCAGTACATATGACAATGAGCTGGTTGCCAACATGCATATCTCACTTCCTACTCCACCCACACCCACATCTCACATACCTACATATGTGGAGCTCTTTACCAGACACATACACAAACACCAGACACCTCAGAAACCCAAATACAAGCTCACTACACATAATCATACCTCTACAAAATACAGTACACATAAAAGTTCATGCACCACTGTGTCACTGGTCAAACGCCTAAGGCAAAACAAAATAAATGGAACATATTACTCATAGGTGATTACATCATTAGACACATTGATGTCCCCCTCACCAGGCTATATAAGGGAAAGGACACAGCTGTCTGTGAGGTGCCAGAATATGTCATATCACACATGCACTCAAACCTGTCAACATCAGGTGCTGTTATGACTACATTATAGTTTCTGTTGGTGTGTACAACTTGAGACATACCTCTCTAGACTGTATGCAGAGACATGACTGAGCTTACGGACTCTGTGTCTCAGGCAGGTATGCCCATAGCCTTCAGCTGCATTTGACCTTCACCTAGGATGATGGCTCAATACAAATGGAAAATGAATGAATTCAATAATTGCCTTAGCGTGTAGTGTCATTGTAAGGGGATCCACTACATGCCAGCCTGAGATGACTTGCTTAACAGACCTCGATGCTTTGCCAAAGATGGTCTTCATCTGTCACTGCTGAGATTTTGCCTACTGGCCAAGGCTGTTGCCACCCCCATAGTGCACCTTTTAGGTGGTGTCTCAAGGGAAAACTTTCAAATGAGAAAACACCATCTACAAAGAACATCATGGTTATGCTGCTATACACTAGGAATGCCAACATGAAACTCCACTCACTGGAAGCTTTCCCCACCTTGGAAAATGCAGACATTTGTGCAGTCACAGACACCTGGTTCAAGGCTTTGGAGAGCACCACAGCCATACCAGGTTTCACATCCTTCTACATGTACAGATCTCAAACCTAAAGTGTGCAAAGTAATGCAGATGGCATATACATATTCATTAAGGCTAGATACACATCTAGATTGGTTAAACAATATGATTCCCTGAAGAAACTGCAGATGAAACTGACTGCTTGCAGGGCACCTAATCAAGCTAATGCCAGCTACAGAAGCAACTCCATGAATTAGGACACTCATTGTGCTTATTTGAATCTACTTGTGTCTATCAAGATACATCAAAACAACATGGTTTGGGGTAACTTTAACTACCCACAACTGGGTTGATTGCTTTTGCACAAGCTCAGTTGCCCAAAGGTTAGTCAACTTCCTTAACTACAAAGCCCTGAACCAGCGGCATGGCACCTCCCACAAGGGGAGCCAATGTACTGCATCAGGTGCCTATCAATATGGGTGACCACTGTAGCACCCCCATTGTAAGGTCCTCCCTGGTAAGATCTGACCACAAATCGGTCTCATTACAAGTAAGTATGACACCTCACCACCCCCCCTTGCAGCAAATACAGTAATAAACTTCAACAAAGCAGATTATAACCTCCTATGGGATGGTATAAATAGCTTGACTGCACCTCCCCCCTCAGACAGAACAGGCAACTATGCCGAGCTCTACACCAATGTTTTATACAAGCACCTGTACAACTGCATTGACTCAGCTGTACCTGACACAAGCAAAACAAGCTCCTCATGGCATAGCAAACCTGCCTGGTGGACAACTGCCATTAGCAGGCTTTACAATAAGAGGTAGACTTTGCTGTCTAACGGTAGAAGGGAGGGAACCCCTCAAAGCAAATAAGTGTTGCTGTGAAGTCCTGCAAAACAAAGTATGCGACAAAATTAGCCTCCTCCACAAAAGACAACCACAAGGCATTGTGTAGTTAACATGCGTAACCTAAAAGGAAAGGCTCAGATTGTTGGTGAACTTGCAATTCATGACACCACATATTTATTTTATTTAACATTTGTTTACCAGGAAAGTCTGACTTGGAGTGAAGCCAATTTTCAGTGGAGGCCCAGGGAGAAACACTCCAGAAGCATGTCTTTGTAATGTGGGAGGAAACTGGAGTACTCAGAGAAAACCCACACAAAAGCAAGGGAGGACATGCAGAGTCTGTACAGAAGGCACTCCAGCCAAGAATCAAACCAGAGAACTTCTTGCTGTGAGGCGACAATGCTACCGCTGCACCACTGCACCATCCATATATATGTATATATGCACCACATATAATGAGCCTGTAGATATAGCTAACCTGTTGGTCAACAGGTTCTGTAACAACTTCACTCCCCTGTCCCTGCTACACGTACCCCATGACATTCCACAACCTGGCACATAACTTGTATCTCTAAAGAGCAGGTTGTAAATGGCCTTTCTAAGGAGAAAAACACAGCATCTATTGGACCTGCTAACATCACAGGCTTTGTCCTACATGGGATCCAACATGGATTACTAACACCATTCGGAACTCTTTGCAATCAGAGTGTAACCACTGGCTGTTTGCCAGCTGATTGGAAAATGACCACTGTTATTCCCTTGCACAGAGGTGGTGCATCCATTGACCATGGGAACTATAGACCTGTTAGCCTGAGTACCCACATGTGTAAACCCATGGGGCAAATCATCATGGACCTTATCAGCACAGATATATGTAATCT
This sequence comes from Protopterus annectens, assembly GCF_019279795.1. Lineage (NCBI taxonomy): Eukaryota > Metazoa > Chordata > Ceratodontiformes > Protopteridae > Protopterus > Protopterus annectens. The sequence continues at coordinate 572,765,314 of NC_056745.1, forward strand.
ATAAACACTTGTCCTACACAGTTTGGATTTGTGAAAGGGAGATCATGCCTGTTAAAGCTGGTGGACATCTATGAGGCAGTCACCAAGGACCTGGATGAAGGGAAATCACTGCATACAGCTACCTGGACTTAGCCAAGCTCTTTAACACTATCACCCACTCGGGCATCATTGACAAACTCACCCAACTAGGCATCAACAGTAATATCATTAGAGGGGTCACTGAGTGGCTCACTGATAGAACACATATAGTCAAAATAGGGGAATCCATCTCCAATAGCAGAGCTGTAACCAGTGGTGTTCCACAGGGTTCACTCCTGGGTCCTCTACTGTTTGGAATCCATTTATCCAAAGTACAAGCATAAAGTGAATGTCTGTGGCTGACTAGGTTTGCTGATGCCTGCAAACTGGGAGCAGTCATATAATCTCCAGATTATGTCAACATCCTACAAGAGGATCTTACATGAACAAATGATTGCTACCATACTCATGACCTTACACTCCATGCAAATATATGTAGTATAATTTCTATCGGTAACACCTATGTTCCTGGTAAGTAGCACATCAGTAGCAACTCCTTAAGTTCATACTAGGGGGTGAGAGACCTGGGCACGCAGGTTTACATCTACCCTAAAAACACCAAATATTGTGAAAATAAAAGTGCTCAAACCCAAAACAACTTCAAAATGAATGAAAGAGCACTTTAGAAGGCCCCCAACACTGTCATGAGCAAAAAATCTTTAATCAATTCACAATAAAAAATGGCAAAATGGAAAACATATACACATAAATGCTCACAAAGCACACTGTATATTCATCAAAGTAAAGACTTCCTCAGATGTATGCATACCTTCTCATTGTGGCCCTATTTATGTCACAATCATCAGAATTCAGGTTCAAGTTCTGTTTTAATATACATACATTTTGTATATATATTTAGATTAGTTTTTTTGTAGACTTTTAACTAGTTATTAATTGAATTATTGGGTTAGTTCTGTAATTGGTTGAATTCCAATGATTGTAACCTAAATAGGGGCATAATGAGAAGGTATGCATAAATCTGAGTAAGTCTTTACTTTGACGAAAATGCAGTGTGCTTTGTGAACATTTATGTGTACATGTATTCCATTTTATCATTTTTTTTACTGTGGATTGATTAAAGATTTTTTGCTCAAGACAGTGTTGGTGGCTTTCTAAAGTGCTCTTTCAGTCATTTTACACCTGCCTTACCTTAGATCACCATGTCTTCACAGTGGTAAGAAGGGAATTGTATCTTGCTCATGACATAACTGAGGGCATTGTCACCCGAAAATGAAGTAGCAATAACTACCATTTACTCTTCCCTCATCAGGCTAATATTTGACTGCAATGGCCATTTTGTCATGTACATTTCCAAGCACCAGTTTCAATTGCAGAGATCACAATATGTTCCTCACAAGGCAAATTCAAGTTTTCAGCATCTGTCCTATGGGGATCATCTGAAATCATTGTCACTCTAGCCTGTATCATACAGACTACTCAGAGGTGATCTCTGCCTTGCATACGAGGCGATGTCTGACCCTGTTTTACTGGAAATGCAGCATATCTGTACGTCAAATGATACACGGATTACTCACTGTGAGGACCTTACTCTGGTATGTGACATTAATAAAACATGCTGGAGGGAGAGATATGTCTACCACAGTTTAACAAATCTTTGAAACAAACAGACTCCCACTTAATTGCAAACAGAGCACCTCATTGGCTCTCTTCAGCTGCAATCTATATGACTGGATGAATGACCATAATTTCACCACAGGGATTCTGCCTGTGTCCCACGTGGACAGGGCAATAGGTGCTGATTTTGTAAATAAGGGTATGAACTGGGCTAGGATTATAAGGGCTGTATGGCCATTAGCCTCATAAATTCCAATGATGCTATGATACCATACGCTGATGTAAAATGCTCTAACATCCACACACATCATCCTGGTTACAGTGAGAATAGTAACACTACCAATTAACATTTACAGAACACTGCACACACCCCAAGTTGGCTGCAATTAGTTTAGAATCTCTACCTATGTAATGTTACACACTACAAGTCACAGTACTTAATCCACGCACCACTGCTTAAGTCTGATGTTAATATATCTTTAGGTATTCTTATGCTAGATGATATGAGCAGGCCTTGTGGTGGACCAGAATTTGGAGCCCTGCATTACGACCAAAATACTGCAACAGCCTGCCTCTTTCCAAGTCAGTGTGTTAATCATATTGTTTTGTAGAGAAATGCACATACACACACTAACATACCAAGTGGGCTGGAGTTGGATGAGAAGCCCTACTTGTTTAGTCTTATACATAAAACACTAGTTCCTGCACTCATACTGCCTCAAACTAACTCTACATGTGCCAGTTATTTAGCATGTAGGAAGGTATGTGGTGGAATTGTATGGATCCTTGCAATCGCTTCCAAAGGGCAGTTTTCAAACCCTCATGGCTGGGTTGTATTTGATTCAGTGACATGTTTTATATGTACATTAATTCTCCTGATTCTGTTTTGTATGTCACGTCACCAAGGAAAGCCTGCGTAGAAAACAGTGGATATTACCTACCATGGAACTGCTGCTTTGGTCTACCTCAATGCATCTGTTTTACAAGCTGATAGAACCCATTTTTCCATTTTTTTCAGTCAATTAGGTTCAAATGCTTTTGTTTCAAAGGCAGTATGAGTGTGGAAACTAGTGTTTTATATATTTATATATATTTTAAACTAACTCTACATGTGCCAGTTATTTATCATGTAGGTAGGTATGTGGTGGAATTGTATGGATCCTTGCAATCACTTCTAAATGGCAGTTTTCAAACCTTCATGGCTGGGTTGTGTTTGTTTCAGTGACATGTTTTATATGTACATTAATTCTCCTGATTCTGTTTTGTATGTCATGTTACCAAGGAAAGCCTGTGTAGAAAACAGTGGATGTTGCCTACCATGGAACTGCTGCTTTGGTCTACCTCAGTGCATCTGTTTTACAAGCTGATAGAACCCATTTTTCCATTTTTTTCAGTCAATTTGGTTCAAATGCTTTTGTTTCAAATCCTTGGCACATGCTTCAAGTTATAAATACTGTTGCTTCATAACTGTTCTGATGAAGTCAACTTGGATTGATGAAAGCACTTAACAATTTGTGTCAAATAAAACTCTGTGGAGTCCAGAAACTTTTGTGGTGCCTTTTTTGGTTTATTTGTTCTTCTTTTTGCACCATTGCACAACTTTTTGGGTAACTAGAGTCTTTGTCACAAGCAAGATGCTGTAACACAGGTTCAGACATTGGTAACAAATGCTTCCAATTTCACCTGAATTCTACTCCTTGTAATTCCACAATGAACAATCTATGCTCTTGACACAAACTTTTCACAAATCTGATGTGATCAAAACCTTTTGATGCCTGCATCCTCATTATCTCCCCTTTTATTGTAAAGAATGGAGTGGTTTGTTGCTTTTATCATAGTAAGACTTTTGGGACAAATGCTTTTTCTACAGCTGGGCTTTTACTGCTTTGTTGTTCTTAGCATTTGGAACCAATAAATTACTGCTGATTGGTAGTTTGGTTCTGATTTGTCTCAACATAAGTCCCTGGGCTGGTGGACCAAGATATTTATCATGAGGAATGTTTCTGAGATTTAGCAAGTTTAGAAAAATAGTATTGTCATGTCTGGATTCTCCCAAAAGCTGTTTTGCACTTTGAACTGCATGTTCAGCCAAGCCATTCGATTGAGAGTATTCAGGACTACTCGTAATATGAACAAAGTCCCACTCTTCTACAAATTTCTTGAACTGCTGACTAGTAAACTGAAAAATGTTGCTTCAACTTACTAATGACAGTACTGGAAGTTATGTTGGGAAGTAAGTCAATCTCGAACCAATTTGAATAAGAGTCTACTAACACCAAGTAATGTTGAGCATTCCACTCAGAGATATCTGTGGCTACTATTGACCAAGGTAATTCAGGAATCTGGCTTAACTGAACTGGTTCTTTTTGTTGATGCAGCGTTGTACTATTACATACTGAACAAGATGAAAGTACTTTCTCAATATCTCTTGACATAGAAGGCCAAAATACTAGACCTCTCACTCTTCTTTTGATAGAATCAGTTCCTGGGTGGTCACAATGCAATATCTTATTATACTCGTGTTGCAAGGACTTTGGAACAATCACTTTAGGTCCTTTCATGATGCTACCATTGTCGGAGAAAATCTCATCTATATATGGAAAATATGCTTGCAACTTCTACTGGTAAACAAGATTGTTCTGACAAACATATTCAACTGATAAAGAGGTTTAGCTTCTGGAGAATTGGATCTGTAGCTGTGTGAGTTCTGAGCTCATCAAGACATGTGGAAGAAAAATTTCTCACTTCTATGACCACAAAATCAAGTTGCTCCTTGTTATACTGTTCTGTGTTTTTTTCTGGACAATCTGGATAATGTTTCTGCAGGATAAAGAAGTTTGCCTTTTATGTAAACAAGATTAAAATTATACTTCTGCAATTTGAGCATCATACGTTGCAGTCTATCTGTATCTGTATGCATAGACTTTCTCAAAATAGTAACTAAAGGTTGATGATCAGTTTCATTCTGGATAGGTCGACCATAAATATAAACATGGAACTTTGAACATGCAAACATAATTGCTAAAAGCTCTTTTTCAATCTGGGCATACTGCATCTTGGTCTGGGTAAGAGTTCTCGATGAATAGGCTACTAGTCTACCCTCTTAAAGAATGACTGCACCTAGACCAAACTTAGAAGCATCACAGGAAAGAGTAACTGGTCTGTGAACATCATAGCAGCTGAGAGTTAGGTTGGCAATTTTCTGTTTCATGGCATCAAATACTATTTGTTGCTGTTGTGATCATGACCAAATTACAACTTCGCGTGTCAGCTCACTAAGCAGTGTGTAAATTGGTTTAAATGTGGATTTAAGAACTTGCCTAGATAAATGACCATGTCAAGAAAATGTTGCAGGGCTTGGACATTGTATGGATCTGGCATTTTGAGAATTGCTGTTTGCTTGGAAGGATCTCGTCATAAGCCTGAACTGGTAAACAACTGACCAACATAAGTAATTTCTTGTAGCCTGAACTTGCATTTCTTAGGATTCAGCTTAAGATTCATGTGATGTGCTCTTTCCAGAACTTTCTTGAGGTTTCTATCATGTTCGACTTCGCCATTGCCTCCTACTAGAATATCATCTACTATAACAGCATATGGACAGCCCGAAAAAATTGCTCCATTGCACACTGAAAGACTTCACCGGCAGAATTTATTCCAAATGGCATTCTCAGACATCTGTATCTTCCAAATGGTGTACTGAAAGTGGTTAACAATGAGGATTTTTGGTCAAGCAAAATCTGCCAAAATGAACTCTTTGTATCTAAGACAGAAAAAACAGTGGCATTTGGCATGAGGGCAGCAACCTCTTCAACTGTGTGCATTGGATGATGAGGCCTTTTTAATACTTTGTTCAAATCTCTTGGATCAATACATATTCTGATATCATCTGAGCTATTCTTATGAGCTACTACCATGGAGGATATCCATTCAGTGTGTTCTTCTTCTGGACAAATTACTCCTAGCTGCACCATTCTGTCTAGCTCAGCTTTGACTCTGCTCTGCATAGCTACTGGAACTTTCTGTGCTGGTCTGATAACTGCGCTGACCTCTGGGTCTAACTTTATAGAGTACACAGTTGGAAGTTTGCCTAGTTTGTATGCAAAAATATCAGCATACTCAGAAAATAGTTTGGGCAAAATTTGAGCTGTTGTCATGCAGGCTTACATGGTGAACTTCTTTGTTAAGTGAAAGCAGTCCCATTTTCAAACTGTCTATAAGGCATAATAATGATTGCACATGTCTCTTGATTATGAAAAATGTCAAGTCATAGCTGTTCCCAGCAGAGTAACATAAAAGCACTACTGAGCCTTCTGTTTGAATCTCTTCACCACCATAAGCAACAAGCTTCACACACTTTGTCAAATCAAGTTGTTCTGCAGCTTTTATTCTAAGAAACATTTCTGCTGACATAACATTGCAGTATGAGCCAGTATCTACCTTGAGCTCTATAGGACTCCCATTAATCTAAACGGTACAAAAGATCTCCTTCTTTGCCCACAAATCGATTGCATTGACTGTTTTACCATGCACAGACACACCATCAACATAAAAAGTAGAGTCACAGCAATCTAATTGATCAAGTTTCCTCTTGGAATGCCCTGTTTTATGTGCCTTTTTTGATTTACAAATTTTTTGAAATTATTCCACTTATTGCAAGAATGCACTACTGACCAAAAGTTAAGCACTTTTGTCTTTTGGACTCATGATTTCTGTGACGACCCACCACTGCCAACCAGTAATCAAGGAGTCTCAATACTCACCACTGGCAACAGTGGGTGGACATTCACTTGGAAGATGACAGGTACACACACAGTATTTCCAGATGCAGCTATCTGCATCACGTGCAATTTTCCTTAAGAGTACACAGAGACCACAGTCAGTTTGAGGCTGGTTTCTCCCTCCTTCTCCAGATCCCCAGTAAGAATCCCCACTGGCCCAGCTATAGAGTTGAGATCTCAGCTGAGTGACCATGCCAAGACCTCCAGCACCCTCTTTGTCCAACCAGTGCTCTTTGAGGTTTGATTTACACACACACACCTGAGAAAGGCTGGCACAGGTTTACTACCTATGCTCCCTTCTGCCCAGACAGTAAGGTAGTTTCCAATGCCACCAGTCACTCCTTATCAGCTAATTTAAGGCTCTTAACAAAGGGTATCCAATCTTACTGTGTAGTATTAATACTAATACAAATGGTAGTTTGACCAAGAGCAAGGCTATTAGGAGTGGCCCACACAGTGTCATCAGATAAATATGAAAGTACTCTCAAAACTTGAATATCTCTTCACAGATTATCCACAATGAAAGGTATAAATATATTTAATAATAAATAATAAAATAACAAGACAATATTAAATATATATTCACAGTGACACCAGAGTTCAAAACCACAGAAAATATTTAAAATAACATTTCAGTACAGGCTCACACAAATAAAGAAAAAACATCTAAATGAAGCTTCACTATATTCCTGACTGTATCTAAGAGAGTTATACAGTTCCCTTAAAACTTACTTCACTAGAACAAGGCAGATGTGGTGAATGGTTTCTGTTGTTGTCAGGTCCAAGACAGAATGCAGAATGCTCTGTATCACTAAGAGACTTCTCAAATTAATATCTAAAATATTACTGCTGGATAGCCTGCAGAATTACATAATTTCTGGTCATCTGACTTCTAGTTCCCAGGCCAAAATTCCCATTGCTAAAAGCTGGCAGCATTTAGTATCTACCTGTAAAAATATACAGATAAGAGCTTTTGCTCCAGTTTTTGGCAGATGCTGGAACTCATAAAATAAGTGAATGCAGTCATGCTTCAAAAGTAGCAATTAGTTCACTCCAAGGACAATACAGAAAGCTTCGTAGTACAGACCTTGAGTCTCTAGCTGCATTGAAAAATTGAGAGATAGTCTCTTTATTGAGTAGCCTATAAAGTAATTTAATTTCAGATATTTTTCTAAAGTTTGCTGGACTGAGGTTAACCCCCCAGTTTCCTCTGTTAAGCATATACATTTAAACAGTTACAATAGTACAGGTACATTTCTGCTCTCTTCCAGTAGGGTACACTGTTGTTACATTTCAAACAAATCACTCTACAAATACTTTTTCAACACACAAACATCTGTACAAGCAATTTGGTATACAGATGACATACAGTTCTAATACATTTGCAGCACAAGTATCTTGTATAAATCATTTCGGTACTCACCAATGACATATTATTTACAAAATTTCATCTAGCTGTGCTGGCAGAATCTTCTTTTGCTAGATTTCTTTCCCCCTTCAAAGACTCAAGCTAGTTTTTTCAAGTGAAAAATGTTGCTTGAGAGAGATTAGTCTATCAGGGAATACATTACCCCATGCTCTGTCTTGAGATCTTTGCTGCCTTTGCATTGCTGACACCATTACAGTGTTGCACTGTCATATCATATGCCTGCAACCCTAGGTCCACTATAGTAGCTTGGGATTTTGTTGTCTGGCTCCCTGTAGCCATAGTACCCCCTCAGACTCCTCATGCCTCCTACTGCAAATACTTAGCACCAAGGGTTCCCTGTCATGGTAAGGTTTCTTGGTATTAACATGGTACAATTTGTACTCCTGCCTCCTGCCTAGCAGTTATACCATGTAGTTAACATCACTGACCTTCCTTACCACTTTGAAGGGTCCCTCACAAGCTGCGTGTAGCTTGTTGTGTCTGACAGGAATGAGAAGCATAACCTGCTGCCCCACAGCTTACTCTCTAACTCGAGCATTCCTGTAATATCAGACCTTTTTTTGCTGTTGGGCTTCTGCCAGGTTCTCCTGGGCCAAGCCCATGGGTTCCCTGAGCCTTTTCCTGAGGTTTAGGACATACACTACAACAGACTCCTTGTGGGATTCACACTCACTATCCCACTCATCATGAATCAAATTTAGAGGTCTCCTAATCCTATGCCCATACAGCAACTCAAAGCGGTGAAAACATGTGGATTCCTCAGGCACCTCTCTGTAAGCAAACAACAGATGGAGCAAATATTTGTCCCACTCCCTCTTAAACTAGTCTGCAAATGCCTGTAGCATGGACTTTAGTGTAGAGTATAACCTAGACCATTAGTCTGGGGGTGGTAGGAGGTGGTCTTTAGGTGCTTCTGCCCACAGCACTCCCACAGGCAAACTAGTAGGTCTGACATGAAATTGGCACCCTGTCAGTCAGTATTTCTTTTGGGAAACCTACCCTGCTAAAAATCTCTAACAATGCATTTGCCACCTTTTCTGCTTAGATGGAGGACAGAGCCATCACCTCAGGGTATCTGGTAGCATAATCTACTATGAATAGGATATACCTTTTCCCTGTGGAACTTGGGGTACTCAGAGGCTCCACAATATCCATAGCCACCCTCTGAAATGGCTCCTCAATCACAGGCAAAGGCACTGAAGAAGCTTTCACCTTGCCTCCTGCCTTGCCTGCTTTTTAACACTGCTCACAGGCCCTGTTACATCCCTGGAAATCCCAGGCCAATAAATGTTCTTCATAATATGTCTCTTTGTATGCTTTATGCCCCTATGACCTGTAAAGGGAATGTTATGGGCTATGGCTAGAAGTGCCAGATGGTAGGCTCTGGGCAATACCAACTGCTGTATTCTCTCCCCCTCTCGCCCACCCTCAGGAGTCCACTGTCTATACAGTAACCTTTTGTCCAGAGAATCAGGCACCTCCCTGACTACCTCCCTCAAGCCTTGTAATGCAGGGTCTGAGAGCTGAGCCTGTCTCAACTCTGTCTTTGTAACCCTTCCCAACTCTCCTTCCACAGGAAGTCTGGTATCCTCTAACAGCGGTTCCTCACTTTCAGCCTGGGTACTACTACCCACCTCTACCCTTGCATTCACTCTGTCCAAGGGAACATCAGTACCCATCAGCAGCTGTGGCTCACCTTCAGTCTCACTGTTACAGTGCAGCTCCCTCCCTGAAGTAGCCACCTCACCTGTCCTTGCTTCAAGTGTGCAGTCTGTCTGGGTCCCCAACCAGGCTACCAGACCCACATGCCTGTTTCCAAGCCTGACTGCATGTCACTGCATGCACACGAGGTGCTGCATTATCAAAATCATTCCCTATCAGGACATTTGCAGCGATATCCTCAAACACACCTACTTGCTTGTTTCCTTTTCCATCTTCTCAGTCAAGGTGAACCCTAGCCAAAGGTATTTCGAATGGGGTCCCTCCTAAAACTTTGACTGAACTAGACTTCCCAAGCAAGTAGTGCTCCTCTTTAACCATTGCAGGCTTCACAATGATTAGGTCAGAGGCTGTGTCTCTCTTAGCAGGGGCCTGTTTCCCTTCTACTAAGATAGGATATAACCTCTTGTGGTAGTTTGGTACCCTTGTTGTCTCTAGACAACTTACTGCTGGCAATCTGTCTTTCCCACTTGCTGGTTCCCCTACCTTTGGTTCCCCATCTTGCCTCTGTAGACATCTATATGTTGCATGTCCCCACTGGTTACATTTAAAACATTTAACCCTTGATCCTGGCCATGTACCTGAACTATTAGCTTCCCCTGTTACTGGTGGACTCCACTGGGACAGTTTAAGCTGTCCACCATGGGTTCCCTTATATCCATGTGCAGCACTAGGTATCCCTTTTCTGTGCAGTGATGCTCTGCTTGCTAGGTCTAGGTCTCCCTTTTTCCCCAACTCATCTGCAGTGTTGCATTCTCTGTCCGCCAACCAGGTTCTCATGTCCTCAGGCAAAGTGCTAAGGGCTTGTTCCCTCACCAAAAGGTCTGCCAGCTTTTGAAAAGTGATGGTCTGACACCCACTCACCCACCTATGAAAATAAGTGCTTAACTCAGCAATATAATCACACACACTTTCATCTGTCTTGTGCCTATGCTCACAAAGCTTTTTTTCTATAAGCTTCAGATGTTAACTTAAAACACTCTAATAAGCATTTTTAAACTGTTTTACAATTTAAGCAATCAGTATCAGATAATTTAGAAACAGCAGTTACAGCTTTACCATGGAGTAAGAGGGTCAGGAACTGTAACCAGAGCTCTTGTCAACATTATACTGTTTACACACCCTTTCTAACATAGGAATACAGTTATCAAAATTATCACCCTCTGTAAACTGTAGAAGAAATTTACTGAACTTTATTGCTTCTGGGGTTCGGTTATTCCCTTCCCCATTTCTTCCATGACCCTGGTGAACAGTCAGCATATTCTTTTCATGTTGCCTCTGCCTCTCATTTTCTTCAACTTCCAGACATCTCAGTCTCTCTGCTTATTCTAATTCCATTTGTTTCTCTTGTTGCAGTCTCTCTGCTAATTCTAGTTCTAAACATTTGGCCACCATTTCAAGTCTCTTTAACTCCAGATGGATTTTTAAGTCTACTGAGGCAAAGCTGAACTGTTCATTTTCTGAGAGTTGTACATCCCTAAGGCCAGTTTGATTGTCTTCCTGGTTGTTGGTTCGTGCTGCAGCTGTGGTTAAGGCTGCAATCATTTCCACTTTAGTCAGGTTGGCATTCACCAGTCCTTTGGCATGGCACATGTCAGCCAACTCTGGCTCATCAGCTTGCCATAATCCTTGGCTGAAATCCTTGCCTGTTTTTCTTGACTAAGCTAACAAAAAATAAATAAAACTATTGTGATATGAAACTCTGAATGTCTACTGTGTGGCTGCTTGACAGTACAAACACCTTCTTTAGTGACAACTGTTTGCAGGCTACAGGAGTTCAATATCCACACCAGTGAATCCCAATCTGTGATGTGGTGATCCCACCACTGTTCACCAAATGTGACGACTTACTGCTGCCAACCAATAATCAAGGACCTTCAATCCTCACCACTGGCAACAGTGGATTGACATTCACTGGAAGGATGACAGGTACAAACACAGTATTTCCAGATGCTACTCTCTGCATCAAGTGCAATTTGCCTTAACATCACACAAAAACCACAGTCAGTCCGGGGCTGGTTTCTCCCTCCTTCTCCAGATATCCAATAAGACTCTGGCACAGCTATAGAGTTGAGATCTCAGCTGAGTGACCAAGTCAACACTTCTAGCACCCTCTTTGTCCAACTAGTGCTTCGTGTCGCTGCCCAAGTAGCTGACACACACGGTCTTTGAGATTTGATTTACACACACACACACACACACACACACACACACACACACACACACACACACACACACACACACACACACCTGGGAAAGGCTAGCACAGATTTACTAGCTATGCCCCCTTCTACCCAGACTATAAGGTAGTTTCCACTGCCACCAATCACTCCTTATCAGCTACTTTAAGGCCCTTACCAAAGGGTGTCCAATCTTTCTGTGTGATATTAATACTAATACAGATGGTAGTTTGACCAAGAGCAAGGCTATTAAGATTGGCCCACACAGTGTTACCAAATAAATATGCAAGTACTCACAAAACTTAAATATCTCTATACAGATCAGACACAATGAAAGGTTTAAATATATCTAATAATAGATAATAAAAAGAATAAAACAATACTAAATATATATTCACATATTCACAGTGACTTCAGAGTTCAAAACCACAGGAATATTTAAAATAACACTGCAGTACAGGCTCACACAAATAAAGAAAAACATCTAAACTAAGCTTCACTATATTCCTGACTGTATCTAAAAGAGTTATACTGTTCTCTAGAAACTTACTTCATTACAGCAAGCAGATGTGGTGAATGGTTTCTGTTGTTGTCAGGTCCAAGACAGAATGCAGAAAGCTCTGTCTCACTAAGAGACCTCTCAAATTAATATCTAAAATATTACTTCTGGAATAGCTTGCAGAATGACATAATTTCTGTTCATTTGACTTCTAGTTCCCAGGCCAAAACCCCCATTGCTAGAAGCTGGCAGCATTTAGCATCAACCTGTAAAAATATACAGACAAGAGCTTTTGCTCTGATCTTAGGCAGATGCTGGAAGCCATAAAACAAGTGCATTCCTTCACGCTTGAAAAGTAGCAATTAGTTCACTCCAAGGATAATACAGAAAGCTTCCTAGTACAGACCTTGTGTCTCTAGCTGCATTGAAAACATAAGAGATAGCCTCTTTATTGTATAGCCTATAAAGAAATTTAATTTCATATATTTTTCTTAAGTTTGCTGGATTGAGGTTAACCCTCCAGTTTCCTCTGTTAAGCATATACATTTAAACAGTTACAACAGTGCAGGTACATTTCTGTTCTCTTCCAGTAGGGCACACTGTGGTTACATTTGAAGCACAGTACTCTACAAATACCTTTTCAACGCACACATCTGTACAAGCAGTTTGATATACACATGACATACAGTTCTAATACATTTGTAGGACAAGCATCTTGTATGAATCATTTCGATATTCCCCAATGACATATAATTATTTACAAAATTCCAGCTAGTTGTGCTGGCGGTATCTCCTTTTGTCACAATTTCCACCACAATTATGACACTTGACTATGAAGCTGGGTACAGGCACATGTTTTGGCTTTTCTGATTCACCCTTATGCTTCACTGAGCATGCCCTGGACTTTGTTGGAAAGACTCCAGGTTTCCCAGGGACTGTTACAGGACCTGCAGTAGCTGCCATGTGCTTGGGTCTGTTTCTTTTAACCACATACTGCATACTATCTACATGAGCTTTGTCACTGTGCCTTCTACAGCTATTCTCATTTGTAAGCATACTTGTGTGCTTTTCTGTAAGCTCGCATATCTGACAAATCTCAATGGCCTTATTTAAAGTTAAATTACTGTCTCAAAGCATAATCTTTCCCACTGTGTCATTATTGCCACCACACACAAGGCTGTCTTTTATCAGTACTTAATGCACATGTCATAGATCAAGTCTGCTTCACAAATGACTACAGGTAAACTACTTGTAGAGGACATAAACAAGATCTTTGTTGAACAGTGTGTGTGGTCTGCAGAGTGACATTGTTTCTTACTTTCTTCTGCATCTAGCAGCCTAGCAGTCAGATAACTGTTTTTTATCCTAGCTATATGGCAACAGTAACTACTTTGGCCATATGTGTTTGTTTGCATTTGGATGGGTAAGGCTGTGGCCAAAAACAATTTGCCCTATCAATGCATGAGTATACAACATTATATATTACACAACTTGTTCACCTGTTGGTGTATGTGTGGTGACATCCAGCAGGCACAGGAAGCTTGTTTTTGGATGCGTTTGTACATTGGGAATTTTATCCTTGAGACACCACTTAAAAAGGGCACTATGGGGGTGGAAAGGGCCTTGGCCAGTAGGTGAAATCCCAGGGATGACAGATGAAGACCATTTCTGGCAAAGCATCAAGGTCTGTCAATCATGTCATCCCAAGCTGGCAGATACTGTATCCCCTTAGAATGACTCCAGAAACTAAGGCAATTATTGAGGTCAATCATTTTCTGTTGGTATTGAGGCATCATCCTAGGTGAAGGTAAAATCCTGTTTAAGGCTAGGGACATACCTGCCTGAGACACATAGTCTGAGAGTTCACTCATGTCTTTCTTCATATAATCCAGAGAGGTATGTCTGAAGTCATTCACACCAATTTGGACTATGACAGAGTCACAACAGTACTTCTTTTTGGGATATGTGAGTGCATGTGTGATATGGCAGATCCTGGCACCTGAAAAACAGCTGACCATGACCTTCTCCTTATCCATCCAGGTGACATGGATATCTGTGTGTCTAACAATGGAATTGCCTATGACTAATATGTTTCTTTTAGTGTTTTGCCTTAAGGGCTTGATAGGTGAGACACTGGTGCGAGGACTTTTATGAGTGTTGTGTTCTGCAGTGTATGTATTATGTGTAGCATGCATATGTTTGTGTCTGGGAGGTCTCTGGTATTTATGTAAGTTTCTGGTGAGGACCTCCGCATATGTAGGTATGTGCAATGTGGGTTTGGGTGAAGAGGGGAGAGGTGTGCATGGTGACAACCTGCTCATTGTCATATGTACTGACTGGTGTGTGAGAGAGCATGTATTCCAGGCTGTTAATATAGTTGCGTCTCTGACATATTGAGCTTGTGTTACTTGTGGTCCAATGACATGAGTGCATGCATAATGTGGTGGATCCTAGCCCTTGATAAGCAACTGACCATGCCTTTGTCCTTACTTAGCCTGGTGAAAGGGACATCAGTGTGCCTTACAATGGAGTCTGCAATGACTAGAATGTTGGATTGTGTGTTGGCTTGCTTATGGGCTTATCTGTTGAGCCTCCATGAGATGTAGCTCTATGTTTTGATATGTGTGTTGTTTTTACAGAGTGTATTTGAAGTCGCTGAGGGCATTTGTTATCAACATTAAAACATTCGACTTGGCCCACAAGGTGCCGTACACAATGACAAAAAATAAAAAATGAACAAACTGCAGATTATGTAAATACATCAATACCGGACCTTGTGTGTGTGTGTAGGTGACAATAGTGTAGCACTGAAATGTCCAGGAAGATGCAATTGCAACACAACAATGTTAGTTTATGTTGCAACATGCACTTCTTGTCCTGGATTTTATGTGGGAAAAACTATACGCAAACTAAGAGAGAGAATAGGAGAACATATAAGAGCGATTAAAAATCATGACACACACAATGCACTATATGTTCATAGTACTAAATGTACTAATTTTAGATGTTTTATTTTCTTCATAATAGATAGGGTCCTTACAAGAGAGAGAGGGGATGATGTTAAGAAACTAACTGAAGCTAAAGAGTCCAGGTGGAAACTAAGGTTAAATGCAGCAGTACCACCTGGTTTAAATGACTTTGTTTCAATAAAACCCTTTCTCAAGTTAAAATCAAATGAAATTGTCTGAGAATAAAATTCTTTAAAGAAGATTTTTGGTTTAAAGGAATATATAACTAGTACAAGTAATGGTACCTAGGAAGACTGGGTCGGAGTATGCAAAATGTTATAAAATTAAATGTATATAATCATATATATTTTATAAGATATATGATTTTTATTGTATATTGCATTTTAAATAATTATATACACATTGTTTTAAAAAAACTGTTTAACTAAAGAAGTGATATAATATCTTTGTTAAATAGTTTTGAATCAATTTAAAATTACGGATGGTAAAGGGATTGCGATCGTACTTGATTTTGGTATAACTAGCATAGAAATTCATTGGTGATGTAATCTAATTCATATTCATTGAAAGAGATTGATTGGTCACTGAATGTGATCAGTTGACTATATTAAGTGAAAGAATTTAATGTTTAAATGACTCTGAAGAAGCCTGGATGTTTTTTAAGGCGAAAGTGCCAAGTTATTTAAGTTAATATCAAGTTTGGATTAAACAATACCTTTTTACTTTTGGTTGAGGTTTGTTCGTTTTTTATTTTTTTATCATTTGTTATCTACACTTTGTCTATGAGGTCTATGTGATTTACAAAGGTTACATTTCAGTGCCTCAGCATATGTCTGCTTTGAATTGTCTGTGATGGGTGCACCGTGTGTACTACTGACTATCTTACTGACATTAGGACCACTGTCATATGAGAGGATTGCCTCCATTGACATTGTGTAAATACATCTCTCACAGATCATATCAGTTTGTTTGAGAATGAACTAGTTGTCAGTAAACATGAGGCAATGTCTACATTGCCTCAGGATGCCCATATCCACAAAGGTGGTAATGGTCAAAGAAACAGACTCTTTTTTATTTATTAAACAATTGTATTGAGAATATCATACAATGTCATGAGTATCTGTTTTGCAGCTATGGGGACAGTGCTTGCCACTGCAGGCTAGTTGTCCTGTCTGCAACTCGGTATTGGAGTAAATTCTGTTATGCTTTCCCAGGAGGAATATCAATCAAGGTATCTGAGTCTGTACAGAGCAATGCCAAACACTGGAGGTGAAACTGATACTTACACCCTGAAAAGTTAAGGATGGAGTATTTAGGCAGTTATTCTGAATTTAGAAACAAATCAAGCAGTACTTACTGAAAACCAAGAATTACCTTGTTAAGAATGCTGAAAAGAGGAGAGTCACATGAGTGGCTACTACTACTGCTGGTCTCATTACATCTGCACTCTGCTGGGATACAATGCTTCTTTTCTTTTCCTCTCACTGGATGCAAAACAGTAGTACGAATCCCAAGATCTTGTACCCTTTTCTAAGTAAATACCTTAATAGAAACCAGACCAATTGGTTCATTCTTGTATGTATTATGCCTTGGGTTTCAAGGTTCCTATAATGTGACTAGGGTACTGACTTGATGGCGACTAGGAGCATAGCTGCTGCATCATAATAAAATGTTAAATTTCAGGTGACATAGATGTCCAAGGTTTGTCTATCAAGGTCCACAGTGGCAGTGATCCATGTTAGGTAACAGTTTCACAGCAACTCATGCAGCCTACCCTTCAACAGTGTAATGGAGGTGACATGGATGTGAGGCCTACTGCAGAGGAGTGGCCACCTTTAAGAGATGTTCCTGTCCCTCCAGCATGTTCTAGGTATGTCATACTGTACATTGAAGTTGCTGAAATATAAAACTGTACTCCCATATTATTTCACCCAACATCCATTTGCTGTCTGGTTGTTTGACAGGCATTGTAACCTTGCAAGGCCATAGTACTTACTGCATAGTTGAACAAGTTTTCTGTGCATGCACAGACATCCACATCTTCAATGCAAAGAGTGCCTACAGACAGTGTGTTTGAGGCTGTGAACCCCAAGGATGTAGCAGCATGACCCTGACTTTGCTGGAGTTGTACACTGTCACATTTGTAAGTATGCTATTGCAACACTGTCTAATAACAGGATTATGGTTCAGGAAAGTGCCATATGCCTGGCAAAGCAGTGTACTCAATCCACCATGTTATCTCACACTGTCAGGTACTGTTTTATCTTAGAATGACACCATAAAGGTAATAACATCTTACATTTAAGCATCTGTCAG
The DNA here is from genome assembly GCF_019279795.1 of Protopterus annectens. Classification (NCBI taxonomy): domain Eukaryota; kingdom Metazoa; phylum Chordata; order Ceratodontiformes; family Protopteridae; genus Protopterus; species Protopterus annectens. The sequence continues at coordinate 572,782,860 of NC_056745.1, forward strand.
ACCACTGCCTACTCATGGCCTGTTGCATTGTATACACAGGCAATAATCTATTGCTAATGGTATTATCAGTGTCTGTTGAAGAGATGTAGACAGCGTTCCCAACCATCTACTCCTAGACCACACAAATACAACGTGTGAGAAATGCATCTATATTAAAAACCTTGAATCTATGCTCCGTCACACACCAGTCAGTACATATGACAATAAGCGGGTTGCCAGCATGCACACCTCACCTCCTACTCCACTCAAACCCACATCACATCTAAACCTACCACCCTAGAACACAAAAAGGTAAAACAACTAAGGGTAATGCTGCTCAATGCCAGAAGTCTCAATCTCAAGATGCACGCACTCGAGGCCCTTCTCAGTATGGAGAACATCGATGTCTGTGCTGTGACAGAAACCTGGTTCAAGGCTCCTGAGAGCACACCAGCACTATCAGGTTTCACCTCATATCATGCGTTCCGGCCCCAAAATCCGGACAACACCAAGAAAGGAGGGGGGATGTCCATATTCATAAAGGACACCCACACCTCAAGGTTGGTGACAATGCACGATGCATCGGAGACCATCCAGGTGCAATTAACCATAGGCAAGACTGCTCTGCAATTTGTAGCATGTTACAGGCCACCCTCTCAAACTCAGGAACCTCACATGGCCTTCCTGAAAACAATGGAGGGGATAAATGTATCTCCAAACACCATCATACTAGGTGACTTCAACTACCCTAATATAGACTGGGAACACTACTCAAGCCCAAACACTCTAGCCCAAAGGTTCCTGGAGTTCATAAACTCAAATGCCATGGAACAACTAGTCACCATCCCCACAAGAGGAGAAAACATACTTGATCTCATCATCACGAACATAGGATCACAATGTTCAACACCGGAAGTATACCCCTCACTGGTGAGATCAGATCATAAACTAATCTCGCTGGAGGTCCTCATCCCGCCCCCACCTGAAATAAAAAAGACCACAGTGAAAAACTTCTCAAAAGCCGACTTCACACTTCTAAAAACTAGTGTGGTCTCCTTTAAGGCCCCTGAGCCAGTGGTAAACATTACTCAAACCGCTGAATCACTTACAATTGCCTTCTACCAGCACCTACAGGACTGCATGGATCAGGCAATCCCAAACAAGACTAAGACTCTTTGTACCAAAGGCAAGCGTCCAGTCTGGTGGACCCCAGCCATAAACAAGCTCTACAACAAAAGGAGGAAGCTACTACAAGATAGAGCAAAATCCTTGAAAGGTAAGACACCTTTGATCATTATAAGTAAAAAACTAAGAGCTCTCATAAAATCATCCAAGGCAAATTTTGAGAGAAAAATCGCCAAGGACTCAAAAGACAATCATAAGGCCTTCTTTAGCTATGTTAAAAACCTAGGAGGAAACTCCCAGATATGCTCAGAATTAGTTCAAAATAATGTGAAGATTACTGAACCTACACACATTGCCAACATACTGGCTGACAGGTTCAGTGCAAACTTCTCCCCCCCAAAAGGAGAGATATCTATACCAGAGGATTGTAGCCCCCCCAAACATCTCCAACGCCCAGGTGAGAACTGCTCTCTCCAAAGCAAAACACAGCATCCATGGGACTGGATGGTGTCCCCGGCTGTGTGCTCCACGAACTCAATGAGGAATTAAACCCGCAGTTAGGACAGCTGTTTAATCTTAGCCTCACCTCAGGATACGCACTCCAAGGAGTGGCGACGGCGACTGTGGTCCCACTTCACAAGGGCGGTGCCTCCACCGACCCTGGAAATTACCGTCCCATTAGCTTGACAAGCCTTATCTGCAAAGCCATGGAGAGGATCATAATGGAACTCATAAATAAAGACATAGGGAACTTGCAGACTTTGGATCCAACCCAGTTTGGCTTTGTCAAAGGCAGATCATGCCTTTTAAACTTGGTTGACTTTTTCGAGACAGTCACCAAGGCCATTGATGAGGGAAAGGCAGTCCATACAGCCTACCTTGACCTGGCAAAGGCCTTCGACACAATACCCCACTCAGGTATCATCAAAAAACTCATCAGCTTGAATGTAAACCCATACATCACAAGATGGGTTGCAAACTGGCTAAGTGACAGAACCCACAGGGTCAGAGTTGCTGGAGCCATGTCAGACTCAAAGCCTGTCACAAGTGGTGTCCCACAGGGCTCAGTCCTGGGCCCACTCTTGTTCAGCATCTACTTTTCTGAAGTACAAGCAAACACAGGAGGGTTATGGCTGACAAAGTTTGCAGATGACTGCAAACTGGGCCATAGTCGAAAACACATCTGACACAGATATCCTTCAGAAGGGCCTCACAGAAACGGATAACTGGTGCCAGAGCCATGGCCTAAAGTTAAATGCCAAGAAATGCATAGTCATACCCTTCGGGAAAAACAAGGTTACCCCTAGCTACCATATAGGTGGCAATCCACTGAGCACAGAAGAAGTCATCAGGGATCTGGGGACCCAGGTTGACAGTAGCCTTCGCTTGACACTCATGTTGCTAAAGTAGTTAGGAAAACCTTCTACATTGCCCACCTGATCATGAAGGGATTCACATCTAGATCAAGGGAGGTCATCGCCCCCCTGTACTCATCACTCATTAGACCTATGATTGAGTACAATGCCCCATTCGAATGTATCTGACCCGACACCTGCAGCAGCTGGAAAGGCCCCAAAAGTTCCTCACCAAAAGGATAAAGGGTCTCAAAAATATGTCTTATGCTGCCCGACTGAAAGAACTCCAGCTCTATTCAGTCTCATACCGCTTGCTCAGAGGTGACCTGTGCCTGACATATAAGGCCATGTCAAACCCTGATTTGATGAATATGCTTCACCTCAAAAAATCTAGATCCCTCAGAACCATAAGGGCGGGAGACTTAAACCTTGACACGGTTATTAATAGAACATGCTGGAGGGACAGATTCATCACCCAGAGACTCCCTATGCTGTGGAACAAAATCCCGGTACATGTGAGGCAGAGCACCTCGCTGGCCTTGTTCAAGAGGAATCTTGACCAATGGATGGGGGATCGCAGATATACCCCAGGGATTACTTCAGTGTCACTGCTTGACAGAGGCACAGCAAAATAATAGGCATAGTTTTATTCAAACTAAAGGGGTGGCGAAAGCCAAATAACTATGGGCTAGGCTTATAAATGCCCTTGGGCAGATAGCCTAGTATGAACCTATGAACCTATGAACACATACCTACATATGTGGAGGTCATTACCAGAAACATACCTAAATACAAGAGACTTCCAAAACACAAACACTAGCATGCTCACATAATACTTCCTCTACAGAAGACATTATACATAATAGCTCATGCACCAGTGTATCACTGGTCAAACCCCTAAGGCAAAACCCAAAATCAAGCATCGTAGTCATAAGTGATTCCATCATATGGCACACTGATGTCCCTCTCACTAGACTGGATAAGGAGATGGTCATGGTCAGCTCTCTGTCAAGTGCTAGGATACACCATATCACATATGCACTCAAGCCTCTCAACAACAGGTACTGTTATGACTCCGTCATAGTCCATATTGGTCTGGATTACCTGAGATGTACTTTTCCGGACTATATGGACACAGACATGGCTGAACTCTCGGGCTATGTGCCTCAGGCAGGTATGTCCCTAGCCTTAAGCAGCATTTTACCTTCACCTAGGATGATGTCTCAATACAAACAGAAAACAATTGACTTCCATAATTACCTTAGTTTCATTCTAAGAGGGTACAGTATCTGTCAGCCTGAGATAACATGATCAATAGACCTCAATGCTTTGCCAGAGATGGCCTTCATCTGTCACCCCTGGGATTTCGGCTACTGGCCAAGGCTCTTGCTACCCTCATAGTGCCCTTTTTGAGTGGTGACTCAAAGACAAGATACCCAATGAAAAAACCCCATCTAAAACAACCTCAAGGTTATGCTGCTAAATTGCTAGGAGTCTCAGCACAAAATGGCACTCACAGGAAGCTGTCCTCACCTTAGAAGATGCAAACATTTGTACAGTCACATAGACCTAGTTCAAGGCTATGGAGAGAACCCCAGCCATACTGGGTTACACCTCCTTCCACACGTTTGGGCCTCAAACTGAAGCACTGAAAACTAAAGGAGACAGTGTATCAATATTCATTTAAGATAAATACGCATCCAGATTGGTTAAACAGTATGATTCCCTGGAGACACTTCAGTTGCAATTAACTGTTTGTTGGGCACCTGTTCAAGTCATTGCTAGCTATAGGACCCCCACCATGAATCAGGGCACCACTCTGCTTATTTGTATCTATGTAATTCTATCAAGATACATCCAAAAATCATAGTTTTGGGCGACTTTAACTACCCATCCATTGGCTGGGAAAATTACTTGTGCTCAAACTCACTTTCCCAAAGGTTCCTCAGCTTCATTAACTGCAATGCCCTGGACCATCTGAATAACACCCCCACCAAGGGGAGCCAACATCCTGGATCTGGTACTTACCAATATGGGGGACCACTGTAGCACCCCCAATGAGAGGTCCTCCCTGGTGAGATCTGACCACAAATCAGTCTCATTCAAAGTAACTATCACACCTGACCTCCCCAGCAGCAACTAAACTAAAAAAGTCTCCAAAGCAGATTATAACCTCATATGGGATAGTATAAATAGCTTCACTGCACCTCCTCACTCAGATATAACTGGCAACTATGACAAGCTCTACACCAATGCTTTATCCAAACACCTGTATAACTGCATTGACTCTGCCGTACCAGATAGCACAAAAATAAGCTCCTCAAGGAAGACCAAACCTTCCTGGTGGATAACTGCCATTAACAAACAGGCTTTACAATAAGAGGAAGAAATTTCTGTATAAGGGTAGGAGGAATCTATTCCTCCTAAACAGGAAACACTCTCTCCTCAGCTTAAACAAGCAAATAAGAAGTCTTCTGAAGTCCTCCAAAACAAACTATGAGTCCAAATTAGCTTCCTCAACAAAGGACAACCACAAGGCATTCTATAGTTACATCCATAACCTAAAAGGAAAGGCTCAGATTTGTTCCAAACTGGTAGTTAATAATACCACATATACTGAGCCTGTGGACATAGCTAACCTGTAGGCTGACAGGTTATGTGAAAACTTCACTCCACTGTCCCAGCCACACATATTCCATGACATCCCTATTACCTGTCTCCTACCTTGTATCTCTAAAGAGCAGGTCATAAATGCCCTCTCTAAGGCCAAAACACAACATCTATGGGACCTGATAACATCCCAGGATGCGCCTTATATGGGCTTCAACATGAATTAGCAACACCATTGGGTACTCTTTTCAATCATAGTCTAAGCACAGGCTTCATACCAGCTGAATGGAAAAGAGCCACTGTTATTCCTTTGCACAAAGGTGGTGTGTCCATTGACCCCAGGAACTATAGAGCTATTAGCCTGACTAGCCTTATCTCCAAGGCCATGGAGCAAATCATCATGGACTTTATCAACAATGATATAGGTAATCTCCAAACACTTTCCCCAACTCAGTTTGGGTTTGTAAAAGGGAGAACATGCCTATTAAACCTGGTGGACTTCTTTGAGACAGTTACAAAGGCCCTGGAAATTTGGAGAACAGCTGCATGACTACTGAATCATACACTAATGCCCTGTACAAACACGTACACAAATGCATGGATCTCACCATATCCAATAGAACCAAGATGCTTGCCTCCAAAAAAGGAAGCCAGTCTGGTGATCCTCTGACATAAACAAACTCTACAACAGAAGGAGAAAACTGATGAGAAGTAAGGTGAAGTCTCAAGACTGGAAAAACTCTTTTATCGGCCTCAACAAAAAGTTGAGATTCCTCATCAAATCCTCTAAAGCTAGCTATAAAAACAGAATTGCAGCAGATAGTAAAGACAACCACAAGGCCTTCTATAGTTATGTAAAGAATCTCCATGTGAATACCCAGATCTGCTTGGAGCTGTTGCACAATGGCACCTCCTATACCAAGCCAACAGATATTGCCAATATACTGGCTGACAGATTCAGTGCCAGCTTTACCCCTCTCTCCCCACCAAAGGACCAATCACAATATCAGTAGATTGCCAGGCACCTAGTATTACTGCTGCACAGGCTAAAACAGCACTGTCCAAGGCCAAGAATACAGCTTCTATGGGACCTGACAATATCCCTGTCTGTGTTCTACATGAACTACAGAGTGAACTGGCACCTCACCTGTGTGCCCTGTTCAATCACAGCCTCACCTCAGGCTTTGTCCCTACCGAATGGCACACTGCTACAGTCATCCCTCTCCACAAAGGAGGAGCAACTACAGACTCAGGGAACTATCACCCCATTAGCCTGACAAGTCTGATATGCAAAGCTATGGAATGCATCATCATGGACCAAATAAATAATGATATAGGGAAACTCCAAACTCTGGATCCCACACAGTTTGGTTTTGTGAAGGGTGGATCATGCCTGCTCAATTTGGTTGACTTCTTTGAGTCAATCTCCAGAGCTGTGGATGAAGGCAAGGTGGTTCATGCAGCCTACCTTGATCTGGCCAAGACCTTTGATACCATTCCCCACTCAGGAATCATAGAAAAACTCACTAAGCTAGGCATCAGCTCCTATATCACTAAGCGGGTTGCAAACTGGCTCACAGATAGAACCCACAGTGTGAAAGTAGCTGACTCCAAGTTAGACTGTTGACCAGTCACAAGTGGTCCCACAGGGTTCGGTCCTGGATCCTCTCCTGTTTGGTATCTATTTCTCTGAAGTCCAGGCCAGCACAAAGTGACTCTGCCGGACAAAGCTGTCAGACAATTGCAAGTTGGGAGCCATAATTAACTCCCCAAGTGATGTTGACATCCTACAGAAAGGCCTTGCTGAGACCAATGACTGGTGTCAGAACCATGGCCTTAAGCTCAATGCCAAAAAATGTGTCATCATCCCTTTGGGAAAAACCTGGTTCCCATGAATTGCCACATCGATGGTAGTCCACTGAACACAGAAGGCGTCATAAGAGATCTGGGAACACAGGTTGACAGTAGCCTCTCTTTTGACCACCACATTGCCGCTGTGGTCAGAAAGTTCTTCTATGTGGCACATCTCATTACTAAGGGTTTTGCATCCAGGAAGAAAGAGGTCATTGTCTCCCTCTACTCTTCCCTCATTAGGCCAATCATCAAGTACAATGCCCCATTTGCATGTACCTCACTAGACACCTACAACAACTGAAGAGGATGCAAAAATACCTCACAAAGAGGATTTTAGGCCTTAAACACTTGGCCTATATGGACAATCTCTAAAAACTCCAGCTATTCTCTGTCTCATATCACCTACTTAGAGGCAATCTCTGCTTGACTGACAAAGCCATGTCTGACACAGCTCTGTTAGAAATGCTACATCTAAAGAAATCCCAGTCCCTCTGCACTACACACTCCAGAGACCTCAACCTCATTACCGCAATCAACAGAACAAGCTGGAGGGACAGGTTCATAACCCAGAGACTGCCTATGCTATGGAATAGACTTCCCATACATGTCAAGCAGAGTGCCTAATTGGCCGTCTTCAAGAGAAATCTTGATGAGTGGATGGGAAATAGAAAATTCACCCCAGGGATCACTCCAGTGGCTCTACTTGACAGAGGCACTCGGAACTAAGGTTGGATGGCATGATGCCAGGGTAATCCTATTGGCTAGGCTTCTAAAGGCTCCAGGGCTATTAACCTAGTACACACCTATGAACCTAGAAACCTATGGATGAGGGGAAATCTGTGCATACAGCCTACCTGGACTTAGCCAAGGTGTTTGACACTATCCCTCACTCAGCCATCATTGACAAACTCACTCACCTAGGCATCAACAGTTATATCGTTAAATGGGTCACTAACTGGCTCACTGATAGAACTCATAGTCAAAGCAGGGGAGTCCACATCAAACAGCAGACCTGTAACCAGTATTGTTCCACAGGGTTCAGTCCTGGGACCTGTACTGTTTGGAATCTATTTCTCTGACATACAAGCAAAAACTAAAGGTCAGTGGGTGACAAAGTTTGCTGATGACTGCAAACTGGGAGCAGTCATAGAATCTCTAAATGATGTCAACATCCTACAAGAGGGTCTTGCATAAACAAATGATTTGTACCAAAGTCATGCCCTTAAACTCAATAAAAAATGTATTATCATTCCTTTTGGTAAAAGTGATGTTTCCGATAACTACCACATCAACACCTTAAGTACCCACTTAATGGTGAGAGATGTGGGCACACAGGTTGGCAGATACCTTAACTTTGACCACCATGTCTCCACGGTGGTAAGAAGAGAATTCTATCTTACTCATATCATAGATAAGGGCATTGTCTCCTGAAAAAAAGGAGTTAGAACCTCCCTGTTCTCTTCCCTCATCAGGCCAATAATTGAGTGTGTACCTTTCCAAGCACCTACAGCAACTGGAGAGATCACAAAGGTTCCTCAAAAGGAAAATTTAAGATATTCAGCACCTGTCCTAGGGGGATCATCTGAAATCACTATCACTTTATTCTGTTTCATACAGACTACTCAGAGGTGACCTCTGCCTTGCGTACAAGGCAATATCTGACACTGCTTTATTGGAAATGCTGTGTATCTGTAAGTCAAATGGTACACAGGTTACTCAGTCTAAAGACCTTAACTCAGTATGTGACATTAATAAAACCTGCTGGAGGGACAGATTTGTCTCCCACAGGTTACCACACCTTTGGAACAGACTCCCATGTCATGTCAAACAGAGCAGATCATTGGCCCTCTTCAAACACAGTCTGGACAACTGGATGGGTGACTGTAAATTCACCCCCGAGATTCCATCTGTGTCCCTCTTGAAAAGGGGCAGTAGGTGCTGATTGTGGAAATAAGCATAAAAACATGGCTAGTATTATAAGGGCCCTAAGGCCATTAATGTAGTAATTTCCTATGGCCCTATGGTCCTCTGATCCCATAGGCTGATGTAAAATGCTCTGACTAATGTCCACAAACACCAAGTTGGCTGTAGTGAAAATAGTACCACTACCTACCTACATTTACATAACACTGCACAGCACACACACACACACACACACACACACACACACACACACACACACACACCAAGTTGGCTTCAGTGAGAATAGCACCCATACCTATTAAAGTTTAGGAAGTACAGAATGCACAAATTATTGCCCACATCACTGCTCAAATCTGACATCAGTTTGGCTTTAGGTAATCTTATGGTGGATGACATCAGCAGGCCTTGTGGAGGTCAAGAGTTTGGAGGCCTACATTATCTGCAAGGCACAAAACAGTGCAAAACCATGCCCATTTGGGATTCACACTGTGCTGAAGTGAGATTCAAACCCCTACATATCTAATTTTACACACTACAGAGCACAAGACTTGACACACACATGCCACAGCTGAAGTCTGACATTAATGTGGCTTTAGGTAATCTTATGGTAGATGACATCAGCAGGCCTTATGGAGGACAAGAGTTTGGAGGCCTGCAGCACCTGCAAGGCCCAAAACAGCGCAAATGCAAAATTGTGCCAATTTGTGATTCACACTTCCTCTGTAGGAAGATGCACACACACACACACACACACACACACACACACACACACACACACACACAATAAGTGGGCTGGAGTGAGATTAGAACCCCTACCTATTCACTCTATAGATCACAGTACTTAATGCACATGCCACAGCTCAAGTCTGACATTAGCATGGATTTAGGTAATCTTGTGGTAGATGACATCAGCAGGCCTTGTGGAGGACAAGAGTTTGGAGGCTTGTATAAACAGCAAGAGCCAAAAAGTGCAAACCAGTGCCAGTTTGGAAGTCAGTGTGGGATTCACACTTGCTCTTTGGGGAGATGCACCAAGGGGACTAGAGTGAGATTAGAGCCCCTACCTATCTAGTCGTACATACTACAGATCATAGGACTTAACCCACATGCCATGGCTAAAGTCTGCTTTGTATATGACTGCAGGTGTACTAATCCTAGAGGGCATAAACAAGCTCTGTGTTGAACAGCTTGGGAGGCCTGCAGAGTCACATTACTTCTTACTGTCTTCTACAGCTAGTAGCCTAGCAATCAGATAATTGTTTTGTAGCCTAGCTATGTGACAACAGTACTCATTTGGGCATATATGTCTGTTTGCATTGGGATGGGCAAGCCTGTCACAAATCTCAGTTAGCCCTTTCAATGAGTGTGCACACAACATAATACATTACTCAACTTGTTCAGTCATTGATGTATATGTGGTGAAATTTAGCAGACACGGGGGACTGTAGTGAATGTGGGGATTATTGCAGTTATTGCTGCCGTAGATACAAACAAATGGCTTCATAATATATGTATATATTCATATACTCTGCCATACATTTTCAAGGTTTCCACATGCTGTCTTAGGGAGACACGGTATGACTCACTACTGTCCAGATGTTTTTCAGCAAGTACACATATTTGACTCATATTTATGTGTGTTTCGCACTAAATTGTGGTTTGCTGTAAAATGTGACATAAGAGAAAACTATCAGAAATCTGAACATCAGATGTCTCAATAGTTCTTTAAATGCAACACACTATTCTATGCACTTCCACATTTTTGTAAGTGCATTATGTAATGTTGAGCCCTTACTTTTGGTTCTTTGTCCAACATTATATGTGTTATAGTGCAGCTTTACTCTCCATGATCTGGGTATGTAGGGCAATACAGACACACACACACACACACACACACACACACATATACATATATATATATATATATATATATATATATATATATATATATATATATATATATACGTGTGTGTGTGTGTGTGTGTGTGTGTGTGTGTGTGTGTGTGTGTGTGTGTGTGTGTGTGTGTGATATGTATGTGTATTGTATATATAGGGAGAGAGAGAGATGTATATATATATATATATATATATATATATATATATATATAGAGAGAGAGAGAGAGAGAGAGAGATAGAGATAGACATGTATATATGTGTGCGTGTGTGTGTGTGTGTGTGCGTGCGTGCGTGCATGCGTGCGTGTTAGTGTGTGTGCATGCGTGCGTGCGTGCGTGTGTGCGCGTGTGTGTGTGTGTGTGTGTGTGTGTGTGTGTGTCTGTGTGTGTGTATAATTTTTTTAAATAAATTGCATGAGGAGCAGTGGATTTCCACTCTGTTTAACTAAGTGCATGGGCATGTATGTGCAGTGGCATTTTTGGATTGCCTGTGCATTGCTTACATCAGAGGCTTACTGTTCCATAAACTGACTCCATCCCACAGCTAGCTGTACTCCAGACCGGGATTATGCTTGTTACACACTGTGACCTTTGCACCTGTTTCAGCACTGCTGCTCATTACTCAGATTGGCTAAAACGTTTTAAATAGGTCTTAGATATGCAGCTCAGTGCACAAATGTTTAATTAATATGTGAAAGAGGTTAATAATAGTATAGCACATATAGAGCCACAGTCTGTAAAACGATACTTACTACTACATCCCATGCAAAATGCCCAAATATCTCAAGATAAGAATCCTGGACATCATCATAAATGCTTGCTGTCTTAGTCCTTTGAGCCACAGAAGCAGCTGGACAGAAAGTGGATCATTTATCACACAGTCACCTGTATAAATATATACATTGCTATTCCTCAGTTACCTAACACATACAAGGTAACTTCTAATTGTACATTACTGTCCTGATACTGTGTGGCATACTAGCTGCGTGAAATGCTCATACAGCATAAATGAGTTACTGTTATGGCAGTTACAAGGGGACACTGCTGTTTGAGGGTGCAGGAACAAAAACCCATGTTCTGCCAGGATACACACTAGTCTGACTATCATTTAACCTCAATTTATAACATCTCCCTCGAATGCTGTACTAATCTGTTGCAGTAGGCCTGCATGAATAGTCCATGGATGAGGCCTACTGATTACAAATGGTGGCATGATAGTGGACTGGGTGTCTGTAGTCCCATGTGGATGTAATTTCTGTCCAAATAGCCCACTATAGTTGTTTGCATAATGTACCCAGTCCATAGCTACAATGACATATCATAATAATCCACTAGACTACTGTGTAGGTTATGGACTTACCTTGCAAATGCAGCAGTTGACACAACTGTAGTTCAGGAATGATTCTGTCTGATGCAAGCAGTACACAGCTAATACATGGGTAGGTACAGGATGTGTGAGTTTGTTGGCATCTATTTTAATATATGTATGTGAGTAGGAATAAGGTGTTAGTCCCTAGTTCCCTAGGTTTTCAGCGAATGTGCTGCGAGTTGTCTCTTAGCCAAAGCCAGGGTGTACAGAACACAGCTACCTCTGCCTACAGGGCATCAGCAGGGGGTACCTCTTCCAAGCCCTCCTGTGGCTGTGGCTGTGGTGACCTAGTACTGGAGGGGAACTATGTATCTCTTCCATTTGCTGATCCTGCTGCAGCTGTTTCCACAGATCAGATTGTGTAGCGCAGCACATACTGTGAATATCTGTGCACATGTAGCTGGAGTAAGCTGCAGGGCTCTACCAGTTATATCAAGGTATAGGAACCATGACTTCAGAAACCCAATCACATGCTGTATGATGTTTCTAGTCTGTGCGTGTTCCTCATTATGGCATTCTTCCATGGGTGTGTGCATATTTTTGATGGGTGCCATCATCCATGGTTTCAGGGCATAGCCAGAATCTCCCAGTAAATGGCCTTGTGGGATGTCTCCCCTAGCAAACCTCTGGTACAGCTGTGATGTGTGTCAGATATGGGAGTTGTGATAACTGCCAGAGTTGCCAGCACACGATAATCCCCTGGGCATTGCACATGACTTGGCAGTTGATAGAGTGGTATCTCTTGCAGTTAACATAGATTCTACCCTGCTCATCAGGTTGTGTCTTGATGTGCAAGTAAGTGCAATCAATGGCACCCAGTACTTCACTGTAGTGTGCTACACAGTAGAAGAGTTGCATATTGCAGATTTGTACCTCAGGGAAAGGGGAAAAGATATGTACTCACTGGCATGTCGGAGCATAGCATCCAGGAATTAGTGGAGTATGCTGGATGCAGATGCATGTGACACCTCCATCATGTCCCCAGTTGGTCTCCAAAAAGTACCTGTACCTACTATCCTAAGGGCTACACATACCTTAGTTTCCACTGGGATTGGTTTCCCTCTGTTATCTCTGCCAATGAGTTGAGGGTGGCAGAGCTCACTGAGTTCTTGTAATATGTCCCTGTCCACCGTGTAGAGCTCTGCAATCTCCAGATCATGTAGCTCCTGGATGGTACCCTGGGCCTGATCGACCTAGGCCTATTGTCAGCAGCACCAGCAGCACTGACTTCAGTATTTAGCACATACAGATGTAGAATAGCTGCAGCAGCCCCTAGAATTATCTCAGTTAAAATTTCCAAGTCTCTACTCTATTGTGGAAAAATCAGAATGTAGGGTGCATGCATACTTTATACAGTTGTTTTGTAGGTCCACTATGTGGGATTGGCTAATTATGATGCAGTTCACCTGCTTAGGATATAACTGACATGATTTAAAGGCCCTAGTTTATTGCACAACCCAGCTCTATGTGCAGCATCACTCAGCATAGCTTATACAAAACTGTATATTATTAATTGAATATATCCGGTTTCCATTCATAGCTGGCTACATCATGTCTAGGAAGTGGGTGGTCTGGTCATGCAAACACACTAAGCTATGTCCAAACCCTTTTGCATCAAGTGGCGCCCTGCAGAAACACATGCACTGAGCATGAAATATCCTAAAAGGAACCTGGCACACCCCCCCCCCGATGTCATCCACATCCAGTGGGAATATAAACATGGTGTAGGAGTCTACACAAAGTGGATATGCAGACACAGTTGCTCCCTTTAGTGATTCAACAAATTCAGGCCATTTACCCCTTATTTGCATAATATTTGTGCTGACAGCCTGTAAACTGCATGGTTCATAGCTGTGTAAGCTGGGTAACAGCACAAATGCACCATTATACAGACCCAATGCAAGGTCTTACAATACATTTGTCTGATGTACAATATGTGTTATTTTACAATTTTTTTTTAATTTTTATGTTAAGCATGTTTGTGCAATGTGGTGCATAGCGCAAACATGCTGAAACTATCTAAAAAAATTATTAATTTTACATAATCCATACCATTTTCAGACATCCACAATGTATGTTTTGCACATTTATGTATGTGATCTTACCTTTTTAGGGGAGTTATATCCATATTTCTGGACTTTTACATCCTCTTCTTTCAGTATAGACTTCTATACACTGAAAATTTCCAAGTACACTACTGACACAGACATAGAGTCTACACAGATGCATTACATCATGTTGGATTGCTTCAGTTGCCTAATTTGCATGAAATTCATCTACTTAAGCCAAAATTTGCATTGCACAGAAGTTTCCCTGTTTGCACATGTTTGCTTGGCACTAAATGGGGTTTACTGAATCTAAACCTGTCCGCTCCCACGTATACATTGTCGTGTGATGCACACATGGTAAAAAATTTCATGTTAGCCTTATTGAATTTCCTTGTATATTTAATTTAGCATTGTTCTTCTTTTATAGTTCAGCCACTCTGGCAGTTTGTATTGTATTTTTTTCTGAAGTTAAATTTACTTCTAAGTGTAACTTTTGAGACACTTCAACATCAGCAAGTTCAATTACAGTTTTCTCTCTGATCTGCTCATGTTTTGTTTTATTACACCCACAGTTTTCAGACAGTTCTTTCAAGTGCCTCACAAATGCTTTAGTACATTCACCTTTAGCTTCTGCATTTATGAGGAAGCATTCCTTTTCATGCATAGCATTAATTTTGGAATAAAATGTTCCTTGAGTTTGCAAATTACTGACTTGTTTAAAACATTCTGACCTTCTGAGAATGAAAATGAATCTTATATAGCCTTCACTTCCTTTCCCATTGCATATAACAAAATGCTTATATTGATTTATTTGGTTTCTTTATCTAACTTAGTTAAAACCCAAAACTGACTGAACCTCCATACTGGCCAGGAAGCACATTGTGGGATATAACATTTTTTAAAGCATCAGTGCAATGGATTCATCTTAAAGTGGCAGTGATATTGGATACATATTCACAGTATATACAGGCATGTAGCAGCACTACACCTCTTACTATCACAGCAGGCAATTTAAAAATGTCTGTTTGTATGACTGTATACAAGAGTGATACTGGCAGTTGGGCAAAAGAAATGACCCATGTTTGGGTATGCAGGTCAAGGGACCACTGAAAATTTGGACTAGCTAGTAAACATAGGTGAGTCTCAAAACTACTGTGGGTCATCAGAATGAAAATATATCTGTATTTATAATATTCATATTCTTACTGGAAGCATGGTGGCTTTGCTGTTATGACTTGTAACTCACAGCTCTACGGTATGGAATTCGGTCAAAACATCAAATTATTGTCTGTGTAAACTGCTCACATCCTGTGTCTGCATGGTTTTCCTGGATCTTGTACTTTCCTTCAGCTGTCTGGGTGCACTTTTTCGACTTCAGCTTGGTAACTGGTAAGTGGACTGGTACACAGACCCTTTTTAGCCACAACCCAAGTACTATGGAGCAAGATACAAATGGAAAAAATATACACAGACTGAAGAATACACAGAGTTGTACACAGAACAGTATTAAAGAAAAGACAATACATCAATATGTTATTTACAATTACACATGCAAGTGGTATTCCTATTTATAGAATATACCTTTAAGGTAGGCATTCAACCAGTGGGTTTTAGTTAATAGTATATCTTCACAAGAAAGATTCAATTACAACACAAGCTGGAAGAACTAGCCATTGTCATGGAAGGGAGACCATTTGGTGTCCTTACGTAGTTCTTCTTCTAGTTTATTTCTAAATAAATTAAGTTTTTTTTTCCTGCCTCACTTTTGCATGTAATGAATTCCAAACAGTTGGGACTAGCCTAGCGAAAGCACTTTCTCCAGTGGAGATTTTAAAATTAGGTTTATTGAGGATAACACTATCTTCTTGGCTATCTCCAAGTGTGCATTTAGGCTGCATGATTTCTAATTCTGTTTTTGATGGAGACAGCATTTCATTTTTAACATCTTGTCAATTTAGCAGCTAAGTAGAAATGTGCTCTACTGTAGAAGATGGCAGTGATGAGCTTGGGGTTCTGAAAGAAGAACAAATCTGTAGATTTTGTTTATAGTAGTTTGCATTTTACATGTGTTTGAGCTGGAATGTAAGACTACAAGTTTGAAATTTTGCAGCACAGTTTTAGTTGGTAGAGTGTTTTTCTACTAATATTGTCAGCATGCTTGGCCAATGAAAGAATAGGGTCCAAAGTGATCTCTAGGTTCTTCTGTTCTGTTCTGTTACCAGTGGTAATGGGCTGTCATCTGTATCAGTAATAACTACACTTGGGGAGATTATGTGGGGTGAGAAATATGATATTAGAATTCAGAGTATTAATTAAAAAAATATTTTTAGTTGTCCAATGGCATACATTTGTAAAAGTAAACTGTAGTTTCTGTTGAAGGGTCAAGACGTTCTTGTAGCAGTCGAGTAGTACAATATCATCTGCATATAGGATCGGACCATGTTGAGTTTGTGCAGGCCAGCACATATATCCCTGATGAATAGGGATGAGAACAGTGGACAAAGGCTGGATCCTTGTGGGACTACTATATTAATAGAAGTAAACAGCTTGACAGTGGTGTGATTCATCTCTGCAAAGAATCTCTTGCTACCTCAGTTTATAGAATGTGTATGCAGGAATACCATCCCCATGTTTGTGAGATTTAACCAATGACATTAAGATATTCTGGCGGACCATTTTGCAAGTCTATACATACAATCCCTCTATATATATATATATATATATATATATATATATATATATATATATATATATAAAGAGAGAGAGAGAGAAGTCTCTAAAATGCTATGTCTTTAGTTTTCTTGAAAAACTTTTGCTCACAGTTGTCAATGCAACATTGCAATGACTGGTGGCTGGTCATTCTCTACACACTAGATGAATGCAGAGTGTGTGTCTCTTTGTTCCTGTTTACACTGGAATTGCATACTCTGACTGGATCAAGTCATGCCAAAACAAACAAAAATTCATGGTGCCACACTGCCATATGTTTATAGTCCCTGTATGCCAAGATTGCCATTGACAGGAATTAAGGTAATCCACATAAAAAGTGAAGGGACCACCAGCAAATCCAATTGACTTCAATGAAATGAAATAAAACAAAAAGACAAAGTCACTGGAACCACGATAAGCATTTATTCAATAAAAAAAGCATTTTTATTGAATAAATGCTTGTTATGGTTCCAGTGACTTTGTTTGTTTTATTACATTAATTAGAGTACTGGCATGGTTGTAAGCTGTGCAGCAACAAGCTATGTAGGTTGCTTTAGTCCAGTCCATCTTTAAGGGCTTACTGAGTCAGTATGCATACAGCTGGCATGACCTACTGATACTAGAAATTTCTAAATAGGGGTGCTTTGGTACAAGCTGCCTAAATAATGTATCATAATCTGCAGTGTTCAGCTGGCATTATATTAACTGTTTTGACAATCACTTTTACCAGACATGCTATACAATTAAGTCAACATGCTAAACATTCTAATGCTACCTGTGCCAACGAACTGCTTCCGCTTAGTACAGTCACCAGGCGTCATTACCTTTAATGCATATTAAGCATCACAACCTTTATTCCTATGGTATATACAGTCTACTAGTAATTACCACCTTCTGATAATACAAATATTTTATGAATTAACTGAGCTACTAGAGAGTTGTTACTTTTGTCATTCAGTTACATGTCATCATTCTATGTACATATTATCTCCTTTATCTCTTGATTTTGAAGGTCCTTGTTGAATAGCACAATTCTGTTCATATATTATCAGTAACTGTAATGTCCTTTTTCCATAGAAAATTATTTTACATTGCAAAAGCAGATACCCATACAGTTCAAGTGCACTAAATCTCACTGTTACAGTTAGTGCACATCTGTCATGTAACATTATCTTTTTATAGCAAATACAAGTCTAACATTTAGCAGCTGCAGTACCAAATTTTCTCAATCAAATCATTCACTTGATGAAAAATGTTGAGGAATCTTGTAAAGCCTTCTTCACTGCATTTAAAAGTTTTGCTAAACTTAGCTTTCCTTTTAACCTGTGGTAGGCCTTATCTTTATATTTTGGCGGCTCAAACCCCTCTTGGTTTTATTGCATTTCTTTGCTAATTTATGGCCAAGGATTACAGAGAAGCAGCTGTTTCCTGTATGGTATCTTTCTACAAAGAAGATTTACAGTCTTAATGTGTAAACTTGTTCAAAATGCTGAGAAGTCTGACCTGTACAGTTTTATTTTTTTATGACTACCACGCAAAGAAGCATTATGACATATAGCACTCCATATAGCACTCTGAAAGTTAGTTTCCTGTTAAGTTTATCACTTATCACCAAGAAACTTCTTTCTGAGCTGAAAGATTCTGCGGTCTCTACATACAACATTTACTGTAAAGTCACTGCTTACCATTTGATATTTCCAGTAAACTCACTGTGGGTATGAAAAAAGTGTTTCTTAGTATATCAAAACCCTTGCTAGTGTAGAAGAGCAAATTACTTTTTATGCCTGGCAGACAACAGCAACCTTAAAGGATATGAACTTTTCCTTAAAATATGTGAGCAGCATCTGAAACTAATAAGATTTATACAACTCTTCAACTATGAGCATAACCATTTAATTGTTTAATTAATATGCAAATATTTTAGCATGACAATTCTCAACAACCTTTGCTTACAAAGAATCAGTTGCCTGTTTATGTCTTAGAGTGCTTTTTTCCACTTTCTGAACTGCATGCTTCTAAGGTTGAGTGTAACCTTTTGTTTTGAGTAATGCATTTTTCATATATTTGCAATACCGCCTGAAACATTTTAGAAATACTCCAAATACCCAGTTTGCAAAACAAGTGAAGAAATAAAGAAGAAAATCTACTAATTCTAGAATAGCCCCTCAATCAAAAACTGCAAAAGTTAGATACCTTTAAAAATAGTGATTCATATATGAATAGCAATAAGGTCTTTATTTTACTTGAATCACCAAATGAACTCTGAAAAAAACACAGATAGGGTAACAATGAATCATAGTATATATCAGTAAGTCTTCCACATACAGATTATCCCTCACATTTTTAATTGTTTTTTTCATATTCAGTTCCCTGTGTTGTGATCTGTAAAATATCTTTATTATGACCACAACATTTCCTCCTTCTATTGCCTTTAGCCAGCATCCTCATAACAGACTTGCCATTTTCCTATCGCATCTCTGCTGTATGAACCTCCCAGTTTTAAGGAAGATTTGTCTTTCAGAGTTTAAAGGTTCAGGCCATTTAGAAGGAATGGCTTCAATGTGATGTTTTCATTCACTTTTGAACCCCAATTACTATTGTATCAGATAAGTACATATGTGGTACTCTGTTGTTTTGAAATACTGTACCTTTCTAACATTCAAAATACAGAAATAACCAAATCATACAAAAAATGTCTGAGAGTAAGAAATAGAGAGGCATAAGTTTACCACCCCAAGTGCACTCTGTGGCAATCCTCTATCATTGAGGCAGCATAACCTTGCAATAATGTGCTATACATTTGCCACTTGGAAATGCCATAGATAGTGTATAATACGATAGACTATATTATCTTATTCATTGCTGGCTTTCCTTAATAAACCTGCAAATAATAAATGACCAGTCTCAGTGGTATATCATACCAGTGAACTTCTTTGAATGATCTTGATTGCATATTAGCAAAATGTTCTAGCTCTGTGTTTTCTTTGCTCTGTATTTATATGATTTGCACATAAACTGCCAAAAACAATATGTAGGATGTATAGTGTGTGTCTGTCTGTATGTGTGTGTGTGTGTGTGTGTGTGTGTGTGTGTGTGTGTGTGTGTGTGTGTGTTTGTCCCTTCATACTACTTTGTAATATTTAAATAGCTTGTATCGTAACTGACAAAAATAGTATGCAAGATGTATAGTGTGTTCCTTCATATAACTTTACATTGCCTAGTTAGCTTCAACTCCCACGTATTAAATAACTGAATCATTCCGTGATATGTCATATCAGCTGTCTGCTTTCAATGTGACTTTACACTCCATAATGAACTTTCTTCTCATTTGGTTGTATAGTTGTGATGTGATAGAAAAAAACAAGCATGGGGGGTATATCCATAATGTACAAGCAACATTTAAAACTAGAACTTATTGATTCTAACATCTAACAACCCTGAATTTAGCAATGCTGATATTCTATTTACCAAACTAGAAATCAGCATAAACAAACATCTAATAATAATAGCTATTTATATTCTGCCTGGCAATAACTCCAACACAATTAATGAAATACTTCACTGGATTTACTCAGCTTTCTGAGAAGGCACCATCTTTATGTCTGACCTTAATACTAATTGGTTCTCTTACAACTCTGAACATCCCACTAATTTCATCAACCTACATGGCTTCTCTCAGGTTATTCAAACAGCACCTAGAATAGACAAAGTCACCAAAAGGTAATCTACACTAGGTCGGATCCCCACCAATAGACCTTCATTATCCTTCCAATCAGGGTGCCTCCAGGATATTATTAGTGATCATCTCCCCACCTACTTGCTCCAATGTCATCTCAGTCTTACCAGACAAACCTGTTTCTATCTTATTCACAACAAAAGGAATTTCAATCCTCAAACATTTCTTTCAGTTTTACAACTCTGTGATTGGACATCACTCAAAACTCTTCCCCTCAACTCTGCTGTACACTACTTTAACACCACCGTCCTCGATATTCTAAATAGGCTTGCCCCCTGCAGAACTGCTAGAAAAATCTCACTTTGAACCATGGCTAACAAACGACACTAAAAATTTATTAAAGCAAAGAGACAATGCCTGAACAAACTGGCATACCAATAAAAATCAAGCCACATTAAATAAATTCAAACAATTTTGAAATAAAGCCAAGTCCCAAATTAAACTCTACAAAAAAAAAAAAAAATACTATTCTGTTACACAGCAACATCACTTCAACAATCCCAGGAAATTCTGGTCCTCCATAAAAAAACTCCTTCAACCCAGTAATACATCCACCCCCACCCCCTCAACCACTTCCAACACTGACAGCATTGCGGCACAGTTCAACACTTTCTTTACAAATTGCATTTGCTCACTTACCAACTCTCAACTCAGTACTCCTCCAACTATCTCATTTCTATCCAGCGACACCTTCTCTTTGAAACCTGTTCAAACTCTCACCATAAAAAAATACTCTCCAGACTCAAACTCACAACCCTCGCAGCAGATAACCTACCTACAGAATTCCTAAAAATACCAGCAGATGATATTGCCCATACTATCGCTTTTCTGATCAACCACTTTATCTCAAAACACTATATCCCCTTAAACTGGAAAATATCTTATATTATCCCACTGCGCAAAGGGGGAAACTCTACCAAGCACTGTAACTACAGACCCATCACTATCTTACCACCCCTTTCCAAAATTCTAGAAAACTATATCCACATGCAACTTTTAAACTGCCTCCTTATCTAACACACAACACGGGTTCTTCCCACAGCATAGTACTACAACTGCCCTCCTTAGTTTAATACCATAAACCAACACAGACATAATGGCCAATCAGTTTCTTCTATCTTCTTGGATCTCTCCAAAGCCTTTGATACTGTTTCCCACCAAAAACTACTTGATGAACTCTTAACTCTAAAACTAAGCCACTCTTCTCTAGCTTGGTTCCATAGCTACTTATCTGGCTGGCAGCAAGCTGTCAAATGGTAATAGGAACTCTCTTCTGTTCTGCATGTCAACTAGTTCTATTCTAGGTCCCCTACTTTTTAATATTTTTACTAACAGACTCTGCTCATCTATTCCCCTTGCCTTAATCATTCAATAAGCAGATGACTCAGCTTTTATCTGTGTTACACCCTCTCTAAAACAACTTGTATCCAGAACATAATGGTCCTTCTTAGCAGTCAAATCATGGCTATCTGAATCACAACTAATTCTGAACCCCTCAAATACTAAACTAATGTTCTTTCACCCCAGCAAATCACATGATCCCACTACACCATTCCAAATACATTCCAACAACATCATAATATCAGCCATCACTCAAACAAAATTATTAGGTGTACTAATAAGCAAAAACTTGAAATTCAACTTAACACCTGTTACAGTCCATCAAGAAGACACATATTAAACTAGTTTCACTGTATAGAATCAAGCCTTTCCTTACTAACGACACAAGACAGGATATAGCCCAAACTCATCTGCTCTCCACCCTACTATACACCTCTCCTGTCTTCACAAACCTAAGTAAAACTGACCTAGCCAAGTTTGAAACCTGCTACAATAAAATGGCAAAATTCACTATTAACACCCCACATAGGTCTCACCACTGCTCTGCCTTATGTCAATTAAATTGGATAGAACTACCCCACCACTTCATTTACACTCAACTCACCTCTGTTCACAAAATAGTACATCAACCTAACAAAACCCCCACCCTTCAACTAATGCTCCAACCATACACTAAAACTCTTTTATTCTGATCCTCCAACACATCCTTATTACAGGTCTCTAAATCCAACAATAAAGCTGGTGACTCTCACGACTCTAACTACATCTCCAAATTATGGAATACCATCTTTCAGCCCATATTATCCCTGTCAACCCATCTCACTTTAAAAAACTCCTAAAAGATTTTCTCAGTAACAATTGGCTTTGGTCATGTGCCGGTCCTGGCTAAAGCTGTTCCTTTATCCACCAACTCTAATAACTCTATATTTACCACATCGATTTCTTACTTCTGTACATATTACTTCACCACCTATCTTCGCTTTATTCACCAAACCATCCTACTAACTTCTCTTCTCTTACTAGACTGCTTCTAGTTCATAGGTTCATAGGTAGGCCTCAGGGCCAAAGCAAGCCTAGCCAACAGTGTATTGGCTTTCGCCACCCATGTAGTGTTAAATTCCTGCACCTCTATCAAGCAGAGCCCCAGACATAATCCCAGGGGTGAGTTTTCTATCACCAATCCACTTATCAAGGTTTTTCTTGAAGAGTGCTAATGATGAGTACTGCTTGATGTGGATGGGGATTTTGTTCCAGAGCATGGGAAGTCTCTGGGACAAGAATCTATCCCTCCAGCATGTCCTATTTATTGTTGTGGTGAGGTTTAGGTCCCTAGACCATGTAGCTCGGGGAGATTGGGGTTTCTTTAAGTGGAGCATGTCCATCAATTCCAGGTTTGACATAGCTTTGTATGTCAAACAGAGGTCTCTCAGAGTAAGCGGTATGCGACTGAGTAAAGTTGGAGTTTCTTGAGCCAGTCGGCATAGGGCAACAGTTTGAGGCCAGCAATCCTCTTTGTGAGGTACTTTTGGGGCCTCTGCAGTTGTTGTAGATGTCTTGTGAGGTACATCCCAAATGGGGCATTGTATTCAATGAGGGGTCTGATAAGTGATGAGTAGAGGGGAAATATGACTTCCTTATTTCTAGATGCGAACCCTTTTGTGATTAAGTGGGCCACGTAAAAAGATTTTCTGACCACTGTGGCAATGTGGTTATCACACTTTCTGTATTAAGTGAACTTCCCCCTATTTTTGTAATTCATGGGTACCGTGTTTTTATCAAAGGGGATGACAATGCACTTTTTGGCATTTAGCTTGAGGCTATGATTTTGACACCAGGTGTCTGTCTCGGTGAGGCCCTTTTGCAGGATGTCTACTGCAGCAGAGGAATTGATAATGGCATGCAGTTTGCAGTCATCTGCAAACTTGGTTAGCCATAGACCCTGAGTGTTCGCTTGCACTTCAGATAAGTATATACCGAACAGGAGGGGTCCCAAGACTGAACCCTGGGGCACTCCACTTCTCACTGGTTTGGAGTCGGATCTGAAGTCTGCAAACTCTTACCATGTGGGTTCTGTCCATGAGCCAGTTGGCCACCCATCTCGTGATGTAAGAGTTTATGTTAAGGTTGATGAGTTTATCTATGATTCCGGAATGGGGGATAGTGTCAAAGGCTTTAGCGAGGTCCAGGTAGGCTGTGTGGATGACCTTGCCCTCATCTATGGCCTTAGTAACTGTTTCAAAGAAGTCTACCAGGTTTAGGAGACATGAGCTACCTTTCACAAATCCGAATTGGATAGCATCCAGAGTTTGGAGGTTACCAATGTCTTTGTTTATGAGTTCCATGATGATACGCTTTGTCAGGCTAATAGGTCGATAGTTCCCGGGGTATGTGGTGGTTTCTCCTTTGTGGAGTGGGATAACCATTGCTGTATGCCATTCAGTGGGCACATAGCCTCTGGTGAGGTGGTGATTGAATATGGATTTTAGGTGGTGGGGGCTAGATCATTTTGGAGTTCGTGTAAGACACAGCCTGGGATGTTGTCCAGTCCCATGGATGCTGTGTTTTTGGCTTTAGAGAGTGCCATTTTACCTACATGTTTGTGATTGACGGGGCTCTACAACCATCTGGTATAGTTATAGGCCCTTTTGTGGGTGAGGGGGGAGTAAAGTTTGCACTGAACCTATCTACAAAGATGTTGACAATATCAGTTGGCTCTGTATATTTTGCGCCATTCTGTTGTAGCTCGGTGCAGATCTGGGTGTTTCCATGGAGATTCTTGCCATAGCTAAAGAATGCCTTGTGGTTGTCTTTGGAATCCGTGGCATTTATTTCTTTCAGAATTAGCTTTGGAGGATTTTATGAGAGATCTTAGTTTCTTACTGAGGCCGTCAGTGAGTTCCTGCATACCTGGGTTTTTACTCTCTTTTCTAACAGTTCCTTCCTTCTATTGTAGAGTTTGTTAATGGCAGGGGACCACCAGATCGGCTTCCTTTTTTTGGAGGATAGCGTCGTTTTTTTGGTGGGGATAGCATGATCCATGCACTCATGCAGGTGCATTTAGAGTGCATTTGTGTAGGATTCAGCAGTCGTGACTGTATTGACTGTGTTATCCATCTGCAGGGGCATCACCAAGTTAGTCACCTCAGTTTTGAGTAGCATGAAGTTCGCTTTGGAGAAATTTTTTACAATGGTTTCCTTGTTTGAGGGTGGGGTTGGGATGTGGATATCTAGGGTGATTAGTTTATGGTCTGATCTAACAAGCGAGTAGTTGATTTCAGGCGTTGAGCACCGGTCAGCCATGTTGATAATAACCAGATCCAGAATATTGTTGCCCCTGCTGGGGGTGTTGACAAGTTGATCCAGGGCATTAGAGTTTATAAATTCCAGGAATTGTTGAGCAAGGGGATTAGTACAAGAGTAGTTTTCCCAGTTTATGTTAGGGTAGTTGAAATTGCCCATTATTATGGTATTTGGTTGGACCCTCATTTTTTACAATATCCCCAGGAACAAGGAGTGAAGGTCCTGGGTCATGGTGGGGGATCTATAACAAGCTACAATTTGGAATGCATTTTTTCCCAGAGTTAGTTGCACTTGGATGATTTCAGAGGCATCGTGTTTTGCAACTAGCCTGGAGGTGCGGATGTCCTTGATGAATATGGACACACCTCTACCCTTCGTGTTTTGGTCCAAGTTTTGTGGCCAAAATGTGTGGTATGAATTATAGCCTGATAGTGCTGGGGTGCTCTCGAGAGCCTTGAACCAGGTCTCAGTCACTGCACAGATATCAATGTTCTCCATTTTGAGGAGTGATTCGAGTGAGTGCATTTTGAGGTTTAGACTCGTAGGATTGAGCAGCATTGCCCTCAGTTTTTTGTTGCCTGTAGTTCTTATGGTGGTAGGTTTGTTTTTTGAGCCTTGCCTAAAAAAGGCACTATAAGGGTGGCAAGAGCCTTGGCCAATCTCCTGAATCTCAGGGGTGACAAGTGCAGGCCATCTCTGGCGAAGCATTGTGGTCTGTCAAGCATGTCATCCCAGGCAGACAGATACTGGATCCCCTTTGAATGACACCAGAAGCTTAGCCAATTGTTGAAGTTGATCATCTTATCCTTGTACTGTGGTATCATTTTTGGTGAAGGCAGGATGATACTCAGGGCTAGGATCACACCTGCCTGGGTAACAAGATCGGAGAGCTCTTCCATGTCTCTTTTCATGTAGTTCAGGGAGATACGTCTCAGGTCATTTACACCAACATGGACAATGACAGAGTCATATTTGTACTTGCCTTGTAGTGACCTGAATGAATGTGTTATGTGGTGGATACTGGCACCTGACAAGCAGCTGACAGTAGTCTTCTCTTTGGTCCAGCCTGGTGAGTGGGACGTCTGTGTGCCTGACTATAGAGTCAAATATCACTAGTATGTTAGGTATGTTGTTTTGCCTTATGGGCTGTGGTTGTGTGACACACTGAGCTTGTGGGTTATGTGCTGTTTGGGGTGTGTTGGTGGGAGGACGTTGCTTGTGTGTCTGCTTTGGAGGTCTCTGTTGCCTAGGCAAATTTACATTTTTAATCAGAGCCTCCGTATATACTAATTCCCTCTGTCACCTCACCTATTCAGCTAATATTCATCTCATTTATCTCCCTCTGCCCTGTTATTCTTTCTCCCCCCTCAGCTCTCTTCAACATAACTCCTCCCCTCCATTCCCTACTCTTCTATCAACCTCCCTGTATTCTCAGTTACCATAGTTATGCATCCAACATCAAAATCATTCCTCCCATTAACAGACGTCTGTCTAGTTACTATAACTCTGTAGACTGATTAAAGGATTCTACCCTTACATGATGTGTATGTTCAGCGTGTAATACTCTGTAATCAATCTACTGCCTGTGACTCATTGTGCATTTATAATGTATGTATTTTGTGTCTTTTTTATCTATAGTTAGGTTCATAGGTTAGTACCTAACCTATGAGCCTAACTATAGATGTAATAGTGATGGGGTGACATCATCGAACAGCTCCCTAAATTACAACTTTTTTCTTTAACTTTAGTAGACATACTTGATAAATATGAATGACAAATAAAATATTGGAATCAGCATCATACCTCAGACTGGTTCTATAAACAAGTGAATACACAACAAGCAGGGTGAAAATAGTAGTGTTTTAACAGCTGGGACCAAACCAGTAAATGTGAATGAACAACAAGAAAGCCTACAGTTTGCATTGGTGCTTTCATAAATCACTATTTTTTTAAGAACAGATGTTTATTGGCACACAGAATGGTTATAAAATGAAACAGGAATACTCTTGGATAAAGGTATTGACAATTACTGTTGCAATTGTATGGCTAACATTTGTGATTGGTTTTGGCACATACAGCATTTAATGCTCTAAAATTATGATAGGAAAACTGAAGGAACAATGCTTACCTAACATTAATATATTTTAATCATAAAGTTAAAATAAAATACATATACACTAAAAAACGTTGCCTTTAGAAGCAGTATCTTTGAGTTAATTAATTATTTCAACATTCTCACTTCCTCTGATTCTATTGTTATTATTATGGGTATCCATTCTAGCAAGTTCTAATTTAGACAGCTCTGCCATCAGGTCAATCAATTCTTTTCTTGTTGGTAGTATATCAGATTTCCATGTTTTGCCAATATACTTCTTTGGTGGAATGATTATACATTGTACCAATGTTCTCCAGTCAATGTCTAAACAATCTTTGGCCACCAACCATAGGAGAAACAAGCCCACTGCAAGACTGATTTCATTATAGTTTATGTTGTAAAGATTTGTTAAAATTTACAGAAATGGACACCAGAGTTATCATGTATGGCCCTGTTTGTTTTGGGAGGGGAGTACTATTCAGTGATTGAAAAGGGTGGCATGACCTTTTAAGTTTGTTTGCTTAAAGGTGTACATGGCTAGGCATCTTAAGGTCCCCTTGATCACTTGCCTAGAATGTTCTTATGTTCCTATGTCTTGCTTAATTTTTACCAGCCTAGTGTATCTTCAAAATACATGCCAACAGTCTGCGTCCTCTTGGTTGGAACATCTCTGTCAATGAGGGGATACACCAGGATACATTCTGTGTACTCGAACAAAGGATTTAAAAGTATTTACATTGGTACTGCCAAGCAAAAAAACTAAACCTTCTACACCTTGTTGCATATCTGGCAGTTACTAGCAAGTGAGTCCACACTGTCTGACCTATCATAATCTCCAATCCCCTTTCTTACAAGATCATGTATTTGTCTAGAGATTTACTTTTTGGGTCAGTAAAATTTTGAAAGTTTGATTATAATCTCTGATTTTTATTGCTTGCCTTCTATTTCCAGTTTTACAATTAACACACAATGGGAAATTTTCTTTCCTAGTAGAGAAAATTTTTCAGTCTTTAGCTTACTAATAATAATGTCATAAATCCCCTTTTCTTCTATCAGCCTATAATCAGCTCAAAATACTTCCCAAGGAATAATTGAGTCACTCTGGAGCACTTGTTCCCAATATTTTAGATCCACACATTGAACTGCATATATCTTTATAACATTATGAAAGCAACCCAAGTTATGCAAGGACCCTATCAGGAAAACATCCTTCCCTATTATCTAGTGCCCATGATTGAAAATGTATACCTTATGACACTTAACACTCCCTTTACAGACTGAAGTTTGCATTTTACGTCCTGCTTGGCTGTACTGGCTACATAAAAAGTTCTCCATACCCTCAGTGAGTTACAATAAAAAACTCTGGCCAGGCCAGGTCATATGAGCTGTGTGTTAATACACATAATAGCTTCTATATCATTGCCTAAACATGTTTCAAGATCACGGAATCTGCATAAAAGAGAATATCAGTAAATGCCAATCCAGTGAGTGTTTAACCCCAGTCCAAATAAAGTCTGCTGTGTTTTCCTTAGGTTGCCAAAGAACCTGTTAGCAAGTGGAAGTGGTAAATCTTGCAAGGCATACAACATTATGGAAACATAAACCAGGTAACTGTTTTGACGTACTGAAGCTGAGCAAAACTTAACCCCTTCCAGCACTGGGAAATAAATTTAGATCTGTCCAGTATAACATGAAATATTAACACTTCCATATCTCTTCCAAGGAGGAAGTAAAAGCTAGCCTTAGGTATTCTGAAGTGTTTGGAGCCAGTAAAAAATTGTATTAATGAGTTAAGTGATCTCCTGGATGAAAATAACCCTTTATGTTTTAGTTTTTGATACACTGATTTTATAAACTTAATAATCAAATACACAAACACAAGCAAATCATCTGTATATAGGGACAATTTATATTGTTTTCACAGTATATGGTATTCTGCTAAATAAGGCACCCTAAGTCAAATGATCAATGATTCAAATTGCAAAACAAAGAGCCATGAGGATAGTGGGCAACCTTGTGTGGTCCCACTGAACAGCTCTAATGGCCAAAGGAGAGTAACCTCTATCTCTAGCTTTCCTTGAGAATTGCAATATAATGTTCCAATCAGATCTGGCAGCTGGGTGGGGAACTTCATCTTATCCAAAACATAAAATAAGTTCCTAAACTCTACTTGGTTAAATGTCATCTCTGTGTTTAAACTTAGAATTAGTAATTGTGCCTGGTTACAGTCAGCATCTTGAATATTGCCATAATAAACACCTCCCTCCAAGACTGAGAATGGACACCCATTTTCAACACACTGCTTGCCAATTTGTTGAAATGTATGTATGCATGTATGTATGTATGTATGTACTTTTCCTAGAATTTATAAACTCAAACGCCCTGGTTCAACTGGTCAACACTCATATTGGACCTGGTCATTACCAACATGGGCGACTGGTGTTCCACACCAGAGGTCAACCCCTCACTGGTTAGATCTGACCATAAACAAATAACTTTGGATATCCATATTCCGCCCCCACCCCCGGATGAGAAAACCACCGTGAAAAACTTTTCAAAAGCAAACTTCACATTACTTAAGACTGAGGTGGAAAGTTTCAAAGCCCCCATGCTGAAGGATAACACTGTCCAAGCTGCAAAATCCTTTACTAATGCATTCTACAGGCAGCTACAAGAATGCATGGATTGTGCCATCCCAAGCAAAACCAAGACTCACTCCTACAAGAAAAGGAAAGCAATCTGGTAGACTCCTGCCATAAACAAGCTATACAACAGAAGGAGGAAACTAGTACAGAAAAGAGTAAAGTCCCAAGAAGGGAAGACATCCCTGATCAGTATCAGCAAGAAACTATGATCCCTCATAAAATCATCCAAGGGGAGCTTTGAAAGAAAAATTTCCAAGGACTCCAAAGATAACCACAAGGCATTCTTTAGCTATGTGAAGAATCTAAGTGGCAATGCTCAGATCTGCTCAGAGTTATTGCAGAATGGCACAAAATACACTGAACCGACCGATATCGCCAACATTCTGGCAGACAGGTTCAGTGCAAACTTCACCCCTCTCTCACCTTCAAAAGGGTCAATAACCATACCAGAAAAATGTAGAGTCCCTGAAATCACAGATACTCAGGTTAAAACAGCCCTCTCCAAAGCCAAAAACACAGCATCAATGGGACCGGACGGTGTCCCAGGCTGCGTCCTACACGAGCTTGAAGACAAACTAACCCCTCACCTAAACAGACTGTTCAAACTAAGCCTCTCCACAGGCTACATACCCATAGAGTGGCTCATAGCAATGGTTATTCTGCTCCACAAAGGTGGAGCCACAACAGACCCCGAGAACTATCGCCCTATAAGCCTGACTAGCTTGTTCTGCAAGGCTATGGAGCACATCATTATGGAACTCATTAACAGAGACATTGGGAACCTCCAAACACTGGACCCTACCCAGTTTGGCTTTGTTAAGGGCAGATCATGCCTCCTAAACCTGGTGGACTTCTTTGAGACAGTTATCAATGCTATAGATGAGGGAAAGGTGGTACACACAGCCTACCTAGACCTCGCTAAGGCCTTCAACACCATTCCCCATTCTGGTATTATAGAGAAGCTCACCAGCCTGAACATAAACCCCTACGTCACAAGATGGGTTGCCAACTGGCTCATGGACAGAACCCACATGGTAAGAGTTGTGGGAGCTAGGTCCGGCTCTAAACTGGTTACAAGTGGCATTCCCCAGGGCTCAGTCCTAGGACCCCTCCTGTTTGGCATATACTTCTCAGAGGTACAGGCAAGCACAGGAGGACTATGGCTGACCAAGTTCACAGAGAACTGCAAACTAGGGGTATAACTGACTCTCCGGCTGACACAGACATCCTCCAAAAGGGTCTCACTGAGACGGATACCTGGTATCAAAATCATGGCCTCAAGCTAAATGCCAAAAAGTGCATAGTCATCCCCTTTGGAAAAAACAAGGTACCCACAAACTACCACATAGGTGGTAGGCCCCTAAATATGGAAGAAGTAATAAGGGATCTGGGGACCCAAGTAGATAGCAATCTCACCTTTGATAATCACATTGCCAAAGTGGTTAGAAAATCCTTCTACATGGCCCACCTAATCACAAAAGGGTTCGCATCCAGATCAAAAGAGGTCATTGTGTCCCTCTACTCATCACTGATCAGACCCATCATAGAGTACAACGCCCCATTTGGGATGTACCTTACAAGACACCTGCAACAGCTGGAAAGACCACAGAATTACCTCACCAAGAGGATCACTGGCCTCAAACAGATGCCCTATGCAGCTTGACTGAAGAAACTCCAGTTGTACTCGGTTGCATACCTCCTACTCAGAGGTGATCTCTGACTGACATACAAGGCCATGTCCAACCCAGAACTGATAGACATGCTCCACCTAAAGAAAACCTTATCCCCTTGAGCCACATGCTCTAGGCATCTAAACTTCACCACAACAATAAATAGGATGTGCTGGAGGGATAGATTCCTGTCCCAGAGACTTCCCATGCTTTGGAACAAGATCCCAATCTACATTAAGCAGAGCTCCTCGCTAACACTCTTCAAGAGAAACCTTGACAAGTGGATGGGAAACAGAAAGTTTACCTCGGGGATCACTTCAGTGGCTCTGCTGGATGGAGGCACAGGGAACTAATCTAAGGGGGTGGCAAAAGCCAACACATTCTGGCTAGGCTTATAAATGCCTTCGGGCAGATAGCCAAGTACCCACCTATGAACCTATGAACCTATGTATGTATGTATGTATTTATATTGAATGGGATAGTCCATCTGGCCAACAAAGTCCCTTTTTAATTAGAAAGCTGGAAAAAAAGCTGCAAGCAATGAATTAATTCAGTTATGCTCTATTAAATAGAGTTCTAGGGAATACAATATAATAAAAACAAAGACAACATGCAGAAATGGTCTACAACACAAGTGTCTAATGAAACACATAGCATTCTATGGATACATTATATTAATATAAAGACCTTTGACAGTGGTAGCCAGTTTATCCAACCTTAAAACAGTATATTTTTTATGTTATAGAATGGAAGAAAATGAGGTAAAGTAGGGGAACTAGGAGAAAATATTGGGAAAGTGAGAAGAATTAAGAACAAATAAGGGAATTTAGGGAAATTGGAAGAAAAAAAGAAAAAATTGTGGAGAAACAGATGTAACATTGTGCAGCTGTGCAAGCAACTTGTTTGTGCATAAGTTGTTTATAAGCCGGGCATTTTACACATATGGTAGTG
The DNA here is from genome assembly GCF_019279795.1 of Protopterus annectens. NCBI lineage: Eukaryota > Metazoa > Chordata > Ceratodontiformes > Protopteridae > Protopterus > Protopterus annectens. The sequence continues at coordinate 572,815,465 of NC_056745.1, forward strand.
GCCTGAAGGTTTCAAATTATCCAGGTGTGACACATGATCACAACCAGGAGTCAGTCAAGTGTTGCTTTAATTTGAGTTTGAAGCCGTTTTATTGTTCTGCTTGTTATAGCGGAAGTGGCAGTTTGTTCCATTGTCTGACTTTGTGGTCACTAGAAGAATTTTTTTTTCACTGGAACACAACTCTCTGCAAGATGAAAACTGCCAAAGGATATTTTAAGTTAGAGACAATCATTTGTACTGCAGATAAAATTATGGGTTCTGGCTAGCTGGGTGTAGATTAGTTGTTATGGTAGTTTTAAACACTGTGATTGTTTTAAGGCAAGACACTGGTGAATCATATATGAGAGATTTGTAGCAAAGTTTTTACTTTGCTGTAGTATGCCCCTAACTTTATTTGCTGTGTGGTTTGCAAGTTTGTAACTATGACGGATGCATATAGGACTATGTGAAAGAGGTAGGACTGAGCAATGATGTTCCTTGTTGCATCAGCTAGGCATGGATTTGACCTATAGAGAAGTCCCATTAGTAGGTGTTTTTGATGACTTGCTGTATGTGCCGATGGAATTTCAAATTTTTATCTATAGTTACTTCTAGTAGTTTTGTGTGGCTCACCATTTCTCCAGTAGTGTTGTTGGCAGATGTAACATTAAAAGATTGTTAGATAACTGAAAGTTGTTTGGGTGTGAATAATATTAATTTCCATTTCTTAGAGTTTAAGAGCAGGCTTGCATCAGTTAGCTAGGATTCATTTGAGGAAAATAATGCTTGGGTGATTATTTTGAGTTTTGTAATATTTGAAGCAGGCATTTGAGAGTGGTGTCTTTGGCACAGTGTAAGATGGTGGCTTGTTCGGTAGCCAAGTGGTGCTTGTTTGGAAATATATTAAATAAAACAGTGTCAAGAATCAAGACTCAGTGGGAGACCTGCAGAAAATGGAAGAAAGGTTGAAAAGGTGTGCTACCATTTCACAGCCTATTGTCTGTTGCTAAGATAGACATTGGATCAGAACTGTGTAGGTTGAGAAAAGCCTAGGGAAGAGAGTTCACTTTGTAATTTTGGATAAGAGACAGTGACAAATGCTTTGGATAAGTCAGGGCAAGATTGATGAGACTATGTGATCTGCATTTCTACGATGATTGATTGTGTTGGTGATATGTAGAAGGGCAGTTGTAATGTTGTGACTTGAATGAAAGCCATGTTGGGTCTGCAAGAGGGGGTTGTTGACAGTGAGGTATTTGAGGAGCTGTAGGTTAATACATTTCTATAAGATTTTTCATAAGGCAGAAAGTATTCTCATAGGTTTGTAATTAGAGAATTCTGTTGAATATCTGCCTTTGTGAAGGGAAATAATATATGATTCTTTTTTTTCCAGAGGGTTGGGACATGGCTCTCTGTAATGGATTAGTCAATAAGTATGGAGACTAGGCAGGCCACTAGGTCTGCTGCCATTCTGACATATTCAACTGGAAGGTTCTCTGCAGTTAGACATATGGGTTTAGATTTTGTAGATGATTTTAATTGTTGAGGTAAGAACAGATTTTACGGAGAAGGATTTTGTGAGGTAATGTAGTAGTAGGTGGGAGTAGATGAGGGATTATCTTTGACTATAAATAACATTGTTTGGATGAAGTGATTACCAAAATGGGAGGCGATATTTTTGATGTTAGTATTAACTGATGGTGCTGGCATAGTTCTTTGACCAGGATGCAGAGAAGTTTTCAGTGATGCTCAGAATAACTTTGCCTTATGTTGATGTTTTCCACTGAGATTAGTATAGACTTTCTTTTTCTGTTTTAATATAGGAATTGGTACCATTTCTGAGATGTCTGCAGTTTTTCCAGTTGCTTTGAGATTTCTGGTGTAACAGTTGTTTCCATGCTTTGTCCGTGATGTGCATACGTTATTTAGTTTCTTTTCTTTACTAAGGTGCTGAGTTGGATTGAGACAATTTATTTAGTATATTTAGAAATATTTTGTTAAATTCTGAGATTGCTTCATCTACAGACATTGTTTTAGAATACTCAAGTTACACAGCTGAAAGGTGGAAACAGAAGTTTGTACTTGGAATTTGCTGAGGTTTGCATGCCTGTTTCTATTGTGATTGTCTGTGAGTATTGATTTGCTGCCTTATTGAATAGGTAGAAAGATTGTCACAGATAGTGCCTTGCAGGCAACCATTGGTAGTTATGTTATTTGAAAATGAGGTGAGAATCCAATCCAATATAGATTCTCTAAACATATGATTGTTTATTCTGGTTGGAGCACTGATGAGTTAAGTGAAATTATGTAGGTTTGTTGTGTAGGTAAGGATATTTGAGCATATCAGTTACCAACAATGTTGAGGTCTCCAAGTATGTTTTTTTCATTGTTTATAAAGGCAGATATCCAGCATAGAATTTCTCTGACAGTGTTAATATTGTTACCTGAGGGGATATGTATAGGGCTGTTACTCAGATGCTCTTTTTACTGCAAAGGTTTAACTGATACATGAGTGTTTCTGCCTTGTTAAAGTGGGTAACAAGGTTGGAATGCGGAGACATTTCAAAGGTATTTCTATAAAAAATGTCTACATCTTCAACCATTTTTTTTTCTGTCCATTCCTAGGTTGCCGTAGTATAGTGGGAGAATTTCTTTGTCTTTTATATCTGGATTTAACCAACTTTCTGTAGTGACTAATATACCTAGGTAGTTAGGGTAATGTCTCCGTGTTTGTATAATATTTTGTCTCATTTACTTCTAAGTTTCATACTCAGGAATAGTAAGTCTGCTTGTACCTTTTAGTTAGAGAATGTATATGTATGGTATCTTTGTGGGACAGGTGAGTCTGATGTGTGTGTTAGCAGACCAGTGTTTGAGTGGATGTCACCACTTACTTTCAATTTTGATATACAATGTTTGTTTCGAGGGGGACATTTGTATTTAAGTTTTAAATCAAGTTTTGTTAGTAAGACATTGGCATTTAGAGAAATGTGTTTAAGGAGATCAGATTATAAGATATAGTATAGTATAGGTTAGGGGAGATTGTATCAGTGTAAAATGTTATATTTTGGTTTGTGACATAGTAGTTTGGTGATAGCAGTTAGTGAAGGAGAAGGTGTTTATGGAATAAGATTTAGTTTGTGGGATTCATGTTGAGTCTTCAAAGGCAATTTCAGCAAATGGAAAAAAAATGAAAACCATTTGCCAAAACCACCTTCAATGAGCAACTCAACACCTTAGTTTTTGCAGATGAGCAACCCCCCCCCTGCACCCCCAAACACCCCACACCCATTCAAGCTTATATATACCAAATTCAATGTCACACAACAATGGAGAAAAAAGCAAGCTTCACTGTGATTGAATGTAATTTTGGTGAACAGCACTCACTCTTTTTGTATTGTCTGTCTCACTTCAATCCAGACAATTTCATCTCCACTTTGGCCAACATAAACCGGTCCTTTCTTAAAAACCTCCCCCTTAATGATGTGTAACATCTTTCAATACTCTATTTCTAGATATATTAAACTCCATGGCACCTTCCAGGAAAATCAGGGTAAAATCAAAATGTGCTCCCTGGTTAACTAAGCAAACATGCTCTATCATGCATCAGAGGAATGCTGCCTGGAAAACCTGGGCCTACCTCCTACCCCCAACCTGTTCCCTCTCAATACTGCCTCAGACACTGCTGCTCTTTTAAATAATTACTTTATTGAAACATTCTATAAACTAACTCCAATAGCTCTACTGTCTCCTCTCCACATTTACGTCTCAGTCCTCCTTTCTCCAGTACATTCTCCCTACAACCAGTTCCCATTGCTTTCATCAAATCCCAACTAAATAAACTTAAGCCCTGCTCTCCCTCTGTTGACAATCTACCTTCCTACTTTCTTAAAATTGCTGCCAGTGCTATTGCCTACCCTGTCTGTATCCTTATTAATCATTCTATCACTGAATCTCTTGTCCCAGATGTATGGAAATCCTTCTACACAATCCCTCTTCACAAAGGAGGAAATTCCACTGACCCATCCAACTATTGTCCCATTGCTATAATATCCCCCCCTTTCCAAAATTCCAGAAAAGTGTGTTCACACACAGCCACTTAAACACCTGCTAGATAATAACCTTCTTACTCCCACGCAACATAGCTTCAGACCCCACCACAGTACATTAACAGGTCTACTCTCATTCACCCAAACAGTAGCAGAAGCCCGTGACAACAACCTACTAATTTCCTGCTTATTCCTTGACCTCTCCAAAGCATTTGATACTGTCTCTCATTCTAAACTGATAACTAAACTCTCTGACCTTCATCTCCCCACCCCCTCTTTAAGCTGGTTTTCTAGCTACTTATCTAATAGAAAACAATCTATATGCTGGAAAACTGTCACCTTCCCATTTCTTCCTGTTAACACAAGTGTGCCCCAAGGCTCTATATCGGGTCCTCTCTTGTTCAATATTTTTACTAACAGTTTATCCTCTGCTACCAACCTCTCCACACTCTTACAATATGCCAATGACTTGACCCTTATTACCACTGCCCATGGCATCCCATAACTCCTTGCTCTTACCCAACACACTTTTACATCCATCGAAACCTGGCTCACTGATAATCAATTAATTCTTAATTAAAAAAAAACAAAAACTAAACTTCCACTTTTCCTTCCTAAAACACTGGCAACAAACAGATCCACTTTCTCTATTACCTTCCTCAGCAATACCACTATCAGTCAAGAACCCCATACTAAATTACTTGGTGTTATAATTGTCGATGAATTAAAATTTGGCATACATATCCATCATTGCATAAAAAAAAAACAGAAACTTGGTCTCCTGTACCATCACTACAAACTGCTTTCACCCTCCACCAAACCCTCCCTGGCCCTGTCTCTCCTATTACCCTGTCTTTTGTATGCAGCTCCAGTTTTTACTAACCTTCAGTTTTCACTTCTCTTGAAACTAGAGCAAACATACAATAAAATAGCTAGGATTTGCCTCTAATCTCCTCTACAAATCCCACCACTGCCTCGCCCTTAAATCATTACAATGGCCTGAATTCCCCTAAAGAATTGTTTCTTTCTCAACTGTATATCACACACTCACTTCTTTATAATCTCACTTCCTGTCCCTCTATCTCTAATATTGTATCTCCATATAAACCCCAAAGTCAACTTCATACATCTGACAAACATTTTCCTGACATTTACAAACCGTAAAAATATATTGGTAAGTCTCTATACAAATTCTCTGTAGCTCACACCTGGAAATCCGTTCCACTTAAAATAAGAAGTATACCCCATAAGTTCCATTTCAAACTACAACTCAAACACTACCTTCTTAAGACCTGGTCCTGCCCTTGCCAAGTTCCAACCTGATCTCTAACTGATTTCTTCCTAAAGTCTACTTTTGATTACTTTAAGTTTTTCTCTCTTTTTATCTGCCTTTCTTTCTTGCTCTTCTAACACTCCAATTTACAGTATATCTACAATCGGGTTCTTGTAAATATTCCTACTCAGGGATTATCCTTCCATTTTTGCATTGGATTTTTTGAAACTTATATATAAATATATTGTCTTTGTTGATTTAACTTTATGTAAATATTTCTTGTCAATATTACTATTGTAATTTTTAGTCTTTGCATTAATTACTGTTTTTTTTTTTGGCATGTCTGTAATTGTAATTGGAGCTTTTCTCCCCGGGTCTCCACTGAAAATGGGCCTTCGGCTCAGTTGGACCAACCCAGTTAACAAATGCCAATAAATAAATAAAATTAGTGGCAAATCATTAAAAATCGAAGTTAGAAAATAATGGCAGACATTTGAGTTTCAGACTTCATACCCTTCAGAAAATTCATGCTAATACAAAGTCTGTTATTCTATCAACTTTCTAAGTTTGTAAGAGCAATATTTAAAAATTGTTCCTATTTTTGGGGCTTTGTCCCACTTTTATTAATGGCTTTGTCCAGATTTCTTGCTCTAAGAAGTTGAGAGGTATGGATGATTGTCACTGTTGAAGTGACACCCTGACGCCCAGTTTTGGATGAATGATGGATATGGAGTGACCTTGGCTAACTTTCTGTATGTGTGTGTGTGTGTGTGGCAGGCGTGTGCAGGCGTGTGCTGCAGTGTGTGTGTGTGTGTGTGTGTGTGTGTGTGTGTGTGTGTGTGTGTGTGTGTGTGTGTGTGTCTGTGTGTGCGTGTGTGTGTGAGGCTGTTAACTCTGAATTGTGATGTAGATCAAGTACACTTTATATATTTTTTTTCATGTGTTCCAGGAATTTCTGCCTTTCTAAATCAGTAAACAATGGAAGATCTGTGACAGTTGAGCTCTATGCCTCAGTGCAGTCCCACTTAAATACAACATCCACCCATCATTATCCAGTGGCACCTTCTCAGACCTGTGGAAGTCATCAACAGTCCTTCTTACAAAACAGTGTGACCCATCACTGATCTCCTCCTACCATCCTGTTAGTCTCCTGTCCCTTAATGGGGTCGTCTCCAACAATTAACTCATTGTAGACTTCTTTACAGTAACTTAAATAGATAAGCCATTATTTAACTGAATGATCCTTCAGAGTCCAGGTGGGCAACTCCTACACTGAACTTATCCAGATGAACAATCATCTAAGGACACAGTGAATTTCTGGACCTGTGTCTTTTGCTGAAAATATTTCAAGCCTGCATAAACTAAAGCACTGCTGGTGATTCCCTGCTGAAAAGTAAACCTATATTTTTTGTCTGTGGCTGAGAGCTGCTTTCTGTTTTACCTGCTTCAGACTCTCACATAAGGACAAATCAAATGCCAAACAGGTTGCCAGAGCAGACACACTCCCCACACATAATGACATGACACATAAACCCGCATATGTGGAGGCACTCACTAGTAACTTACCAAAAGATCAGAGGCCTCCCAAAAAGAAACCACTTAGACACGTAACAATGCAAAAAACAACCAAAATGCATAATAAGACACACAGCAGCATCTCAACAAATAAGCCCATAAGGCATAATACTACAAAACGTAATGTATTAGTCACACATAACTCCATTGTGAGATACACAGATGTTCCTCTCACCAGGCTGGATACAGAGCAGGTTATGGTTAGCTGCCTATCTGGTGCAAGGATCCATCAAATCACTCAACCACAAGTACTGGTATGACTCTGTCATAGTCCATGTTGGGGTATGAAGACAGACATGACTGAGCTTTCAGATTATGTGTCACAGGCAGGTATAAGCCTAGCCTTCCCCAATGATACCATAATGCAAACAAAAATGATTGACTTTAACAATTGGCTTAGCTTCTGGTGTCAGTCCAAGGGGATTCAGTATCTGTCACCCTGGTAAAACATGGTTGGCAGTCTACACTGCTTTGCTAGAGATGGTCTGCACCTGTCTCCTCTAGGCTTTTAAATACTGGCAAAAGCATTAGCCATCCCTATTGTGCCTTTTATAGGAAGTGTCAAAATAACCAACCTCTCAACATAACAAAATCCACTTTAGATAAATTCAATGTACTGCTGCTTAATGCTAGGAATCTAAACAAGAAACTGCACTCCCTGGAAGTACACCTGACTTTAGAAGATGCTGATGTCTGTACAGTCACTGAGACATGGTTCAAATGCATGCAAAGTACCCCAGCCAAGGAGGGATAAAATGCCTTCTATACATTCATACCACAAACTGAGCATAAAAGAACCAAAGGATTATGTGTATCCATCTTCATTAAGGATATGTACATCTTAAGACTGGTCGAGCAGTATGACTCTCTTGAGCTACTCCATGTCCAATTAACTATAGGTAAAGCTCCCTACTACATCATAGCTAGCTATAGGTCCCTTACCATGAAACAGGAAAAGCAGACTGCATACTTGGACTTCCTGGAGTCACTTGCTATACAGTCCAACACATTACTCATTGGTGAATTTAATTATCCTACCATCGGCTGGGAAACGTACATGACCAAAAACATGCTGTCTCAGAGGCTTTTGGACTTTGTCAATATAAATGCTCTGGAACAGCTACTCAGCACACCCACAAGAGGCTCAAATGTCCTGGTCATAGTACTCACTAACACTGGAGAGTATTGCATCCTTCCTGTGTGATGTCCTCCCTGGAAGCTCGGACCATAATTCAGTCTCATTCGATGTAATTATAAGACCAGATGCTTCATCAAGCTCAAAAAAGCAAATTAATTTTTCAAAGACAAACTATCTCCTACTAAGTAATGATATAAGTAGTTTCAAAGCCCCCTCGAGCACAGATAACAAGGACACCTATGCAGAGGTGTACACCAATGCCCTGTATAACCACTTAAGCAGTTGTATAGAATCACCTGTACCTGATTGGATTAAACCTAGGTCTTACCGAAAAAAATAAGCCACTCTGGTGGCCCTAGTATAAACAGGCTATATAACAAGATAAAGAAACTAATGACCAATAACAAGAGGGAACTGGTTTAGCAAAGGAAGAAATTCCTCTCTAGCTTAAATAAACAAATTAGAGATCTTGTCATATCCTCCAAAGCTAATTACAAAGCAACATAGTCTTCCTAAGGATAATCATAAGGCATTCTTTAACTATGTCTGAAATCCAAAAGGGAATACCAAGCTATGCGCTGAGCTGGTTGTGGATGGCACCACCCATACTCAGCTGGAGGTAATAGCCAACCTGCTAGCTGACAGATTTGGAGGAAACTTCACCCCCTGTCCCCTCCAGTCATTCCAAGCATTCCTCAGCCTATTATCTCAAGAGACCAGGTCATCTTTACTTTCTCCAAGGTCAAAAACATGGCATCAATGGGACCAGACGACATCCCAGGTTGTCTTTTAAGCAACTTAAAACATGACCTAGCAGACCCACTTGGATTCCTGTTTAACCACAGTCTGTGAACTGGCCATATTCCAGCAGAATGGAGGACAGCAACAGTAATTCTTTTGCACAAAGGGGGACCATCAATTGACACTTGGAATTATAGACTCATAAGCTTGACTAGCCTCATCTGCATGGCCATGGAAAGAATCATTATGGACCTTATTAACAAGTACATAGGTAATCTCCAAACTCTGGACCCAACACAGTTTGGATTTGTTAAAAGTAAATCATGCCTGTTAAACATGGTTGACTTCTTCGAGAAAGTCACCAAGGCCATGAACAAGGGAAAGACAGTGCATACCACCTATCTCGTCCTAGCCAAGGCATCTGACACAATCCCCCACTCAGGTATTATAGAGAACCTCTTCCAATTGGAAATTAACCCCGACATTATCAGATGGATAGTCAAGTGGCTTACTGACATGACACATACTGTCAAAGTGGGCGACTTCACCTCTAGCAAAAGACCAGTTACCAATGGCTTACCACAGGGTTCAGTGCTGGTTGCCTTACTGTTCAGAATTTATTTCTCAGAAGTCCAGGCAAACTTTGATGACCTGTAGCTGACCCAGTTCACTGACAATTGCAAATTGAGGCAATCACTGAGTCCCCCAATGATGTTAATATAAAGCAGACAGGGTTAATGCAGACAAATGACTGGTGCCAAAGCCACAAATTAAAGCTAAATGCAAAAAATGTATTATTATTCCCTTTGTGAAAGCTTACATCCCTGCTAATTTCATTAAAGACGGCACCCCCCCCCAAGTGTAGATCCTGTGGTACATGATCTGGGTACTCAGGTTGATAGTAATCTGAACTTTGTTCACCAAGTATCCACAGTATTAAGAAAATCCTTCTATGCGGTATATCTTATAAGTAAAGTAATCACATCTAGATATAAGAATGTTATTCTTCTATTATACTCAGCCCTCATAAGACCAATAATTGAGTACAATGCTCCACTTTGCATGTATCTCACTAGACACCTACAACAACTGGGGAGACCACAGAAGTTTCATACCAAGAAATTACAGGGTACACAAAACAAGTCTTACATGGAAAGACTGAAAGCCCTGTCACTGTATTCCGTCTCCTACAGTTGATAAGGGGGGCCTGTGCCTGGCTTACGGGGCAGTCACTGACCCAGCCCTGATGGAAATGCTACACATTCATAAATGAAACTGTATGAGGGTTACTTGCTCCAGGGATCTTAACCTAGCTACTGACATGAACAGGTCATGCTGGACAGATAGATACAACTCCCCAGAGACTGCCACTTCTCTGGAATAAACTTCCATTTCACGGGAAATAAAGCACCTCCCTGACCTTCTTCAAATGCAACCTAGATCAATAGATGTGTGATGCTAAATACACTCCTGAGGTAGTGCCCATGACCCTCCTGGACAGAGAAAATAATTATTAACTACCATAGACCCTTATCTCTGCGAACTTCACTCACCTAACCACTGACAACTGAGGCAACTCTGGATGGAAGTGCCACTAGAGCCCACTAATCTTCTCTAATTTCATAAATGTTTTCACTGTTTGCCTTCTTTTCATACCTTCCTTTATCTACTATGATCTACTATGATGGTTTGGTAATTTGGGTCTGTAGTGCATCACAAAAAAATACCAGTTGACATCTTATTGGCAATATCAAAGCAATTTATAATTGCTTTACTTTACTTAAACTTTGCATTAATGCATACAATCACAGGCTTACACACACACAAACACACACACACACACACACACACACACACACACACACACACACACATGCAAAAAAAAAAAAATCCATGATCTTCAGAACTGCCAAACAACTCTCTTGGGTCCATAACAATTGGTCTGTAAAGTCCCCCATTGGTGGCTGTCAACACTCTCCAACATTTTAAATTGCTTTGCTTCTGGCTTCTGTCTCAAAGTATATTTCTGCAATGCTGCAGCATGTTGCAGAATTGCACATCTACACCCCCAAGGAGCCAGAAGCATAAATAGAAAATGATAACTTCCTGTCATGTAGTGATTGGTGTTTAATGCATTTTACCGATCACTTCTGGCTCATTCGCCAACTGCAATACATTTTGTCTTCTTGAATAAAGTGTCCAAGTTTATGGTCCAGTCTCCTTGCTTACACCACTATAATGTTAATTTTGCTAAAGTTTTAACTATATAATTTATACTAAACATTGTTTCCTGCTCTCTTGTCTACAAAGTTATTTACCTGTATCACTGTCCCATGTTGGGTTTCTTCCCCAAATGCATTTCATCGCTTGGGCTAAACTCATCTGCCTCCAATTATTTCATTCTGCCAGCTCCTAAGTCTACACTAGAATACTTCAGAAAAATTGTCTCTTATTGGGGTCCCAGATTGGGGGGCAATCAGTATATGAGGTTTAAGTTCAACTTTAACTTTATAGAGGTCCTTGACCCAAGTGCTGTCAAAAATCAAATGAAAAATAATATTGATAATAATCAGAAACAATTAAATGCAGTCCTAGTTACATCTAAAATATCACATTTAGAGGAGAAACACACCTATTCTTTCTAATTTTAAATTGGTGTAATGACCCATAACCGAGTAAATTCTGTGTGTAGCTATACAGTAAGGCATTCCCAAACATTTGATTTTCTGATCAAAGTACTGTGTATTTACCATTACTTTTGCATACAAGGTCACATTAACTGAGTGGTTTGGAAATTATTTAAATCCCTTTCAGTAGGTCCTCCACCAGTCTTACCTTAATCTTCCTACACTCCGGGGTTGAATTTTTCCTAGTTTCCTTATATAACTGCTTGAGGTGATCTCCTTTCTTCTTTCACATTTGTAGGCCCTTTCCTGCTGTTAGTGCATTCCCAATAGTGAAAACCAGTCATATAGATGTTTAATCCTCTTTGATTCACTTTTCCATGCAGCACCTGTATTGCATAGCTCAGTAATTATCCTACCTTCAACCACTCCCCCATAGCCCCATTATTATCACTGATTTCGAGTTGTGCACTTCTGTAACTTTCCAAAGTGATTAGTTTATGCAGATTAAGGGTCACTTTTATTTTTGCTTTTTATGTTGTATTGTACACTACTTTTCTTTTATGTGTCGAGACACCTCAGTACTTTGCAGTTTTGATTGGATAATGCTTCTTACAAAGTTAATTAAACTCAAGTTGTCTCATCTGCCTAGCTGTGATTAGCAGTGAATGAACAGTAGTTGCATGACTATGTGGAGATGCAAAGACATATTTCATATTTGTGTCTTTTCAGAAGTGTTGATTAGATGGGACTTCTCATTTTGGAAGTATAAGGATAATACAAGAGAAATGAAACATCTACATCACAAAAATGCTTGGCAGAATTAGAAACATCTGCATCCATTCATCCAGACATTCTCCAATTACCTGCTTAATTCAAATTCAAAGTCATACAAGAGCAAGAGACTATTTAAATATTCACTGGGTACAAAGCAGAGAAATTAATTCTGCATAGGATGCCAGTTTACCAAAGGGTATGAATGCTTGCACACGTATACACACACACACACACACACACACACACACACACACACACACACACACACACACACACACACACACACAATGCATGCTCATCTCTGAACAATTTGAAGAATCACTAGTTCACCTATGGCAAATCTTTGTGATGTGGGGAAAAAAAAGCATCTGATGAAAGCCTCAGACAGGCAGTAATCTAACTCCATTTAGAAGGTGTCTAGGCAAAGGACTAGATAGAAAAAAAGTGTTGTGAAGCAGAAACATTTCTCTGCATTTTTAAATATCTCACTTTATTTTATTTATAAAGAAAGAAAGACATCACAGAGAGTTTTCCATCGCACAGTATTGTGTGAAATGCAAAGAAATGTCAATAGATCCACAAAAATAATTTCAGATAAACAGTGTAGATGAAATACACAGTGAGACTGGCTTGCTAGGCTGAGTGGTATGTGTTATCACCATCTTTAATTATTTAGGTCACTAAACAGAAGAAAGATTTTTAGTTGAGAACAAATACTGACGGACATTTGACCATAGCTGCTAACAGCATAGCTGCTTTTATAAATACATATTTCAGGAATTCCAGCTCTGTCATTGAAATCATTGATAATGACTATTAGATGATTTAAATGTATTGCTATTGCAAGACATCATAACTACCTGATGTTTTGGCTAACATATGTGTGAAATGTAATATAAAGTTTTGATACGTGACCTGTTTAAAGAAAAAAAGAATAGAGCAGGAGAGGAGAGTTACAACAAGCTAATGATACTCATGGGCAACAGAACAGAACAACCCCCTTCTTATATCACTGGACTTCTAATGGATGACAAATCAATCAGGCTATTGTTAGAATGAGGCTTGAGCTGCATAAGAAAAGGCAGTGGAATAGAATACCTGACACAGCCAACCTAAATGTCAGTCATAACCAGAAAAGTTGCAGGCTTAAAAAGCTATTAAAGGGAAAAGAAAAAGAATATAAAGAAATAAAGGAGATACTCATTCAAACAGTTAGAAGATTCAATTCAGGCTCCTAACAGCTTTCGATAAGGAGATGGAAATTAACTCATCCTACGGCTCTTAAAAGTAAAACGTGAAAACCTTAGAGATGGAATATTAGTTACTGATCACTCATTAATTAAAGGGCTAGAAAACTTTATTTGCAATCTGGGTAAAAAAAAAAAAACGTAAAGCTTCATGTTTTCTAGGAGCAAAACCAGAGGATATTAAAAGGCTGTAAGAGCTGGTGTTGCAAGGAAGGGAAAGAGCATCTAGGCTGTGGTATTCTGGAAAGACACAATGTATTGACAGTCATTAATATGCCTATATTTGAGGACCAGTTTTCTGTGACGGCCGTTCCACTTTTAGTCAAGGTGAGATTCAGATCTCTTTAACATAGAAGCAATCATGTGCTTCCATTGGACTATTTTAAGATCATCCAAATTTGTCCCAAATAGGTCATAGGATCATAGGAAGTTACTAGGCTAATGGACTTAGGCCCCTCACAAGCCTAGCCAAGTTCGACCCTTATTTTCATGATCAGAATCTAATGCCCCTGTCCAAGAGGGACACAGGTGGAACTCCATGCTGACTTTATGGTTACCCATCCAATCATCCAGCTTGCATTTGAAGAGGGCTAATGAGTTTAAGGCCATGACTTTGGCACCATTCATTTGTTTGTGTAAGACCCTCTTGTAGGATATTGACAAAAAGGTTTAAGAATACTATACTTGGTATCCCAGCTATTGAACAGCTAGTAAATTTCTCCCTTGGTAAAACCACTTTGTTGAAGAGAGCCTCAGTGACCAGTAATCAGAAGGTTCAAGTAGATGGATTAACACTGTTATATCTCTAAACGTAAATAAACGTGTAAAATCACTTTTAAATAATGTTAAAATAACAACAATGGTGGTTGAAAAAAATCAGTCCAATATGTGACATTTATTAATCTTTTATTCCAGCTAGGCAGATGAGCACTGTTACATTTGTGTACATGGTAGCAATTACAGGGGTTTATATAATTTTATTCAGGTGCAGAAATAACATAATAGGTTTTGAGATCTTATGTGTTGCAATCTGTTTATCAAACTGATGTTTGATTTATATATATTTATTTTTATTTTTGTTTTTATTCAATAATATAATATTATAGAGTAACACGTGGTGCAGGACATAGCAAAACCAATCTCAACCTAATAGTAGTTCATAAGCGCATCGCTAGGTTTAAAACTTTCAGATAAAAATTCTTTCATAACCCAGCCACTGGGGATGCACAAGCCAGTGCATTTCTTTGTGCCAGTCCCAAGCCCGGATAAATGGTGAGGGTTACGTCAGGAAGGGCATCCGGTGTAAAATTTTGCCAAATCATAAATGCAGACAACAGTACAGAAATACATACCAGATCGGTCGAGGCCTGAGTTAACAACAACCGCCACCAGTACTGTTGGCCAACAGGGTGCTGGCGAAAAATGGGCTACTGTTGGCCGAAGGAGGAGAAGAGGGGAAAGGCATGCCCGAAGGCGGGTAAAGGCTAGGACTGTGATAGTGAGGGTCAGAACTTTGAATGTTGGCAGTATGATTGGTATAGGGAGAGAGCTAGCTGATATGATGGACCGAAGGAAGGTTGGTATATTGTGTGTGCAAGAGACCAGATGGAAGGGGAGCAAGGCTAGGTGTGCCAGAGGTGGTTTCAAATTGTTTTATCATGGTGTGGATGGGAGGAGAAATGGCATAGGCATTATCCTGAAGCAACAGTATGCTAAAAGTGTTTTGGAGGTGAAAAGAGTGTCAGATAGAGTTATGTTTAAGAAGCTGAAAATTGATGGTGTAATGATGAATGTTGTTAGTGCATATGCTCCACAAGTTGGGTGTGCGATGGATGAGAAAGAAAAATTTTGGAGTAAGTTGGATGAAGTGGTGATGACTGGACCCAAGGGTGAGAGACTGGTGATTGGAGCAGATTTCAATTAGCATGTTGGTGAAGGGAACAGAGGGGATGAGGAAGTGATGGGTAGGTATGGTGTTAAGCAAAGGAATGCAGAAAGTCAGATGGTAGTGGATTTTGCAAAAAGGATGGACATGGCTGTGATGAATACGTATTTTAACAAGAGGGAGGAGCATAGGGTGACATACAAGAGTGGAGGAAGATGCACACAGGTGGATTATATCTTATGTTGAAGGGCCAGTCTGAAGGAGATTGGAGACTGTAAAGTGGTGACAGGGGAAAGTGTAGTTAGGCAGCATAGGATGGTGGTTTGTAGGATGACACTGGTGATCAAGAAGAGGAGGATGAGTGTGAGGGCAGCACCAAGGATCAAATGGTGGAAATTTAAAAAGGGTAATTGTGAGGTGATGTTCAGGGAAGAGTTAAGACAGGCACTGGGTGGCAGTGAAGTGTTACCGAATAGCTGGGTAACTACAGCAGAGCTATTAAGAGAGATGGCTAGAAAGGTGCTTGGTGTGACATCTGGAAAGAGGAAGGAGGACAAGGAGACCTGGTGGTGGAATGAAGAAGTATAGGAGAGTATACAGAGAAAGAGGCTGGTGAAGAAGAAGTGGGATTGTCAAAGAGATGAAGAAAGTAGACAAGAGTATAAGGAGATGAGGTGCATGGCAAAGAGAGAGGTGGCGAAGGCTAAGGATAAGGCATATGAAGAGTTTTATAAAAGGTTGGACACTAAGGAGGGAGAAAAGGACCTGTACCAATTGGCTAGACAGAGGGACCGAGCTAGTAAAGATGTGCAGCAGTTAAAGGTGATAAAGGATAATGAGGGAAACATACTCACAAGCGAGGAGAGTGTGTTGAGCAGATGGAAAGAGTACTTTGAGGGGTTGATGAATGAAGAGAATGAGAGGGAGAGAAGGTTGGATGATGTGTAGATAGTGAATCATTAAGTGCAGTGGCTTAGCAAGGAGGAAGTAAGGATAGCTATGAAGAGGATGAAGAATGGAAAGGCTGTTGGTCCAGATGACATACCTGTGGAAGCACTGAGGTGTTTAGGTGAAATGGCAGTGGAGTTTTTAACTAGATTGTTTAATGAAATCTTGGAAAGTGAGAGGATGCCTGAGGAATGGAGAAAAAGAGTTTTGGTACCGATTTTTAAAAATAAGGGTGATGTGCAGAGCTGTAGTAACTACAGAGGGATTAAACTGATCAGTCACAGCATGAAGTTATGGGAAAGAGTAATGGAAGCTAGGTTAAGAAGCGAGATGATGATTAGTGATCAGCAGTATGGTTTCATGCCAGGAAAGAGCACTACAGATGTGTTGTTTGCTCTGAGAGTGTTGACGGAGAAGTACAGAGGAGGTCAGAAGGAGTTGCATTGTGTCTTTGTGGATTTAGAGAAAGCATATAACAGGGTGCCTAGAGAGGAATTGTGGTATTGTATGAGAAAGTCAAGAGTGTTAGAGAAGTATGTAAGAGTGGTACAGGATATGTACGAGGGTAGTATGACAGAGGTGAGGTCTGCAGTGGGAGTGATGGATGCGTTTAAGGTGGAGGTGGGATTACATCAAGGATCAGCTCTGAGCCCTTTCTTATTTGCAATGGTGGTGGACAGGTTTACAAACGAGATCAGACAGGAGTCCCCGTGGACTATGATGTTTGCAGATGACATTGTGATCTGTAGTGTGAGTAGGGAACAGGTGGAGTAGGCCCTGGAGAGGTGGAGATATGCTCTAGAGATAAGGGGAATGAAGGTCAGCAGGACTAAGACAGAATATATGTGTGTGAATGAGAGGGAGGATAGAGGAATGGTGAGGATGCAGGGAGTAGAGATGGCAAAGGTGAATGAGTTTAAGTACTTGGGATCAACAGTTCAGAGTAATGGTGAGTGTGGAAGAGAGGTGAAGAAGAGAGTGCAGGCAGGATGGAGTGGGTGGAGAAGAGTGTCAGGAGTGATTTGTGACAGACGAGTACCAGTAAGAGTGAAAGGGAAGGTCTACAAGAGGGTAGTGAGACCAGCTATGTTATATGAGTTGGGGACAGTGGCATTGACAAAAAGGCAGGAGTCAGAGCTTAACGTGGTAGAGTTGAAGATGTTAAGATTTGCACTGGATGTGACGAGGGTGGACAGGATTAGGAATAAGTATATTAGAGGGTCAGCCCAGGTTGGAAGGTTTGGAGACAAAGCCAGAGAGACAAGATTACGTTGGTTTGGACATGTGCTGAGGAGGGATGCAGAGTATATTGGGAAAAAGATGCTAAGGATGAAGCTGCCAGGTAACAGGAAAAGAAGAAGGCCTAAGATAAGGTTTATGGATGTGGTGAGAGAGGACATGCAGGTGGTTGGTGTGACAGAGCCAGATGCAGAGGACAGGAAGAAACGGAAGCAGTTGATCTGCTGTGGCAACCCCTAATGGGAGCAGCCAAAAGAAGAAGAAGAAGATAAAAATTATTTCATCAGTGCGCCCATCAATTGCAAATGTAACATCATTAGATTGTTTCCTATAAATATAGCATTCCAAAAACACATTTTATTTTCATTTATTATATGTTTATGTTTATTTTCATTTTTATTTTTATTTTCATATACATATATATATATATATATATATATATATATATATATATATATATATATATAATTATAATGGGTATAGCCCATGGTGTTGGCAAAGACATGGTGTATCTTACAAGTCATTTGCTTTTAATGATAATGCTGATAAACTTAAGATCATTGTGTATATCGCAATAGTTTTATTTTATATTTAATTTAATTCACAATCGTATTCTCTTTACAAAAATAAAAATAAATATATATATAAATCAAACAGCGCTCATCAGACTAGCTGGAATAAAAGCCACAAGAAAAACCAAATGATACGTAAACAGAATAAAAAAAGCAGCGAAACCAGAGGTAAAATCAGAACCAATTCCACAAAAACAAAAAAAATTGTGGAATTGGTTCTGATTTTACCTCTGGTTTCGCTGCTTTTTTTATTCTGTAGCTGGAATAAAAGTCTTATAAACATCATGTACTGGACTGATTTTTTTCAACCACCATTGTTGTTATTTTAAAGTGATTTTACATGTTTATTTACATTTAGAGATTTAACGGTGTTAATCCATCTATTGTTTTCACAAATTATTTTAAAATATGGTTAAGTGAAAATTATTTCTTTTTAAATAAAAAATGTGACTGATTTTTTTCCCTTTTGACAATTTTTGCTCAGATGATCCCTTCAGTGAATCACTACTCAGTGACTACATTTCTACATTTACATCAGCATACCAGTGAAATTCCTTTACTTCTTCTTCTGTCATTGATAATTTTTAGTTAATCTTCTAACAATATTTCACTTGTGCATCTGTTACAAAAATTCACTACTCTATCTATTGTTGATGAGCATTTCTTTGCCTGGTCTCTATTTCACTTTTAGATTATACTTCAAAATATTAAATAGCATGTAATTAAATAATGAAAAATTGTTAACCGTGGGAGAATACTGGTCAGACAATGATAAATTACAGGCTCAACTTGGGCAATTCTCTGTAATTGCTATGAAGACTTTCTGAGAATGCGTTTCAATGTTTTGTTGGTCTGTTTCTAACCAAACATTTTTATCATAGACATATTCATAGAAGTTATCACATCTATACCTATTATATTAGTTCCTTTTCTAGTTGGGGCTATCTCTTTTATTTCCGGCATACATTTGTAAATGATCTTAAGACACAAGCAAATTATCAGTTTTCTTGTAAAATCTCAGCCTGAAACACAGCTGTTTTATTCAGATTATAACATTTAATGTGAGTCCATCTATTGATAGCTTCCTAAATATTTCAAAACTCCTTTCCTGGTCGTAACTCCATTTCCAGGTTGCATCTTGTTCTAGCAGCTTCCTTATAGGCATAATTATCTCAGACATATTAGGTGCACATTTTGCAAGGTACTGCATCTTTCCTAGAAACCTCTGCAATTTTGCCTTATCTTCTAGCTTGACATTTGCACAAATGTTCAGATCTTTTCAGGATCAGGTTTCCATCCTTCTGATGGTAAAATATAACCAGTGTATTTCAGAATTGTTACTCCTATTTCACGTGTTATTATTTAACTATAAATTATGTTAGCTGTTCTGAGCTACTCGTGATCTGTATCTTTTTCTTTTCATGGTCTTCTTGTGTCTGTTCCCAGACTTAGTAATTATGTTACCAATATAATTTAAACATTCAATTTGTTGTAGACACTCCCCCGGATTCACTATCCTTCCATGCAGGACTAGCTTAGTCCTGCACGGAAGTGGCTGTTTAGGAGCAGGAAGGCAGTGCACCATGCATATCAATGAAGGCATGCTGCCTGAGCTCCTAAATGTACACAGAGCATTTACGAGTGCAGGGGCCATGTATGCATACCCTTGCAATGAAGAACAGCAGTGTATGAAAAAGAATGAGCGAGACCGCTCATAGGTGTTCACATACCCTTAGCAACATCCCCCCAAGTTTACAAGAGCAATAGTTAAAACATTAAATATAAAGAAGTGTTTTTTTTTTTTTTTATGAAACAGTTTAAATGTAACCGTAGGTGCATGGGTTTGCCCATCACTTAGCTACGGCTAATGCAGCTTCAATGGCAAAAGAGGATAAAAAGCAAGATATATGCAAATGAAGCAGTACAGCAATAGTGTAGTGGGCAGAGCATTTGCCTTATGAGCAGTCATTCCCGGTTCGAATCTCACTCCACTACATTCCATTTTCCATGTCAAATCACTTTATGTCCAATTTTTTGATGCATAACCTACAAAATAACATATATTTGTGAACTGGAGTACTGCATTAAATGCAGATGTGAGCTGTCATTGTCATAATGTTGTAAAGTCCACAGATAATCACAAGTGCCCCATACAGTATATGTACACAGGAATCAGGGATACAAATGGAAGGTAGAATGTGTAATGAATGATAAATCCATACAGTTTTCAAATCCACCACCTTCCCAAGAACCTTTTGACATCACTGTCTAAATTAGTGCGGTGGTAAGTGGGAGAAAGCAATAGTAAGCATGAGTAAGCATATGTAAGCAGTAGTAAGCTAGTTTAAGCCGGTTTGTGTGGGGGTAAGCAATGCACACACAGGTTAAGCAATATTGAAGCTAACTCTCTATAAGCATATTTAACCGAAGGTTAGCATTGCTTACCCTCACGCAAAACCACCAAACACACTTACAATTGCTTAAAAGTGCCTTAATCACTCTGTACACAACAGCCGCTGTCCTGGCCAGAAACAAAATAAACAGCCTTTTTAGGCTTTGAACCCAGGGCCCTACATACAACAGTAATAGTAGTTAACCACTAAGCCATCATACCAATACATAACATTGAGGTATCACCAAACAGATCCTCACTATAGGAAAATCAAACTGGACATGTGAAAGGAATCTATATACAGTTTTATGTTGTATAACCTACTATATAACATAAATATGTGAACTGGAGTACTGCAGTAAGCCCAGATGTGAGGTGCCATTGTAATAAATTGTTGAAATCCCCTAAGAAACACAAGGACCCTATACAGTGTATGTACACATAAATCACGGATACCAAACACATATATAACATGTAATGAATAATAAATCAATGCCAAAAAACAAATATAATGCAAACTAAATATTAAGGAACGCTAAGCATTGCACAGCCCAGCTTAGTAGATGTAAGCAATGTGTAGGCAGCTAACTCAGTCTGCCCATTGGTATACCCCTTTAAGCAACGCTAACCTTAGGTAAGCAGGTTTGCCCATAGCTTAGCATTTTCAAAATCATCAAATCATGGCAAAGTGCAGGAAACCAGCCCTATTTAAACCCAACAGGTGGGAATACATCTCATAACTGGTTGTAGCTTACCCCCGTAGGCACTATGTCTGGAATGGGAGAGGGTGTGCGCTTTTGGGTGCAGTGCTGGGGCATCCAGGAGTCCAGAGTCATGACAGGACTCCTTATGAAAGACCATGACCAAAGACTGCTGCAGGGCCAGTACCAGGGTTCCCAATACAAAGCGGAAGCCTGGGACTGTCTCGCCCATGACCTCATCAGTGCCACTGGCATACCCCAAACTGGTGAACAGGTCATACATCACTACGCTGACCCAAAGCAGAGAAAGGGGGATCTCTTGGATCAGTGGATCCAAGAGGCTAGGAGGACAGGGGATGTCCCAGCTGTGTGTAAGTATCAGTCAACTACCTGTTTAATAATTGCCAGCTCATTTATATTATAGATAGGTATGGCTAAATATTCCTCTTATGTCTTTCACAACGGCAGGTGAGCAAGCTGCAAACCAGGAAGCCCATGCCTGTAGACTGCAGCAGTTAAATCTAAAAGTAGTAGTAAGTTAATTGCCTGTATAAAACCTGTATTGTTTAAGGCATGTACTGCATACACCAGAGAATAGGGCAGGAAGAGTCTCATATAGGTTTTATGTAAATAAAAGCATAATAGCCTGACAATAAAGGTCTAACTGCTGGACTGCATGTGTTTACTCTGGTATTGTATGGTAATGTAGAGTTGCAATCACTTAATAGTACTGTTGTATTAAGCACTGTTACCCACACTGTGCTACATATATAAAATGTGTAGGAATATCTGTATATGATTGTTGTAATCCCAAGAAGTCATATAATACAACTGAGAGAGACTTAGACAGAAAACAGTGAAAAGACAAACAACAAAATCCAAGTAGCACACTCAACTGTGATGTGAACTGTAGTATTTTTAGCACACACAGCCATGGTTCGAATCCTGGGACTGGTAGTAAGCTGCATGCAGAATCATACCCCACAAGCATACAGATATGTTCAGAATGTCCAGTAAATTGGTCCATATCTGCTGCCTGTCACCCTGTCCCCCTGGCAAATCAGTGGGATGATCCCAGACATTTAGGCAGCAAACAAGACATACAACTGATTGTCAGACATCTATAAGAACAAACTTGGCACACTAGCGACTCTCCAAAACGTTCTGAGAGTAATTAGCCAAGTATGTCCCATCTGCATCCCCATGTTGTCAATCTGTGACCAGAGTGTGTACAGTAATTGCATGTGCATAATACTAATGTGGAAACTGGTAATTTGTGTGGCAACATTCAGGTTGTGCTAACAAACATTGCTCCCACAGGTCTGTCAGATATGAACACTGTGCCTAGAAATAAAAGATTGATATCCTGTACTGGTACTGTTTACTCTTACTGTATGGCATTGTTAGTGTTGCAGTTGCTCTGAATAATAAGGTATTACTCATCACTGTCACCCACACTGTACTACATAATACAACTGTCTAAGAAATCCTGTATAAGAGTATTGTAATTACAAGGTCAGAATGTCAAACCACAGGAGAATTATAGACAGAAATCAGACGAGACACACAGCAATATCTATATAGCACACTCAACTGTGAGGGACAGTGTTTCATTTTTGCAGACATAGCCATGGTTCAAATCCTGGGAGTGGTAGTAAGCTGTATGCAGAATCATACCCAAGTGTCCAGAATGTCCAGTTAATTGGCCCATATCTGATGGCTGTTACCCTGTCCCCCAGGCATATCAGTGTGCTAATTTCTGACATGTAGGCAGCATTTCATGTCATATAACTGACTGTCAGACCTGAACATATTTGGAAAATGTCAATGAAAACAAACCTGTCATTGTACAATTCACTAAAGGTTTAAGAGGGCAATAGTTGAAATATGTCCCGGTTCACCTGCATGTGGTGAAGACATGCCCAGAGTGTGTGCAATAAAAGATGGACAGGTATATGCATAACATTAACCTGGAATATCGGAGTATGTGTAGAAACAATTAGGTAGTGTTAACAAAAAATACATATATGGTGTATACAGCATGTAAAACTCAGTTCATGTATATAGTTGTCAACAGCCATACCACTGTCCAATCTAAGGCAATAGGGTAGTGTACTAATACCTGTAAGGTACAGATCACAGCACTGACTAGAAAAGTAATGCGAACTACAGGAATATACTAATTGTTAATTGACATCTTTCTTTCCCCCCACCAAATCTGCAACAATAAACTAAATTCACAACTCAATCGGTATGTGCTGAATTAAGTCTACTGTTGGGACATATGTCCTATTGTTTGATAATGATTTACATTTCTTTCTATGCATGTGCCATGTTGAAATACTCCCACATTGGTGGCATGCTGCCATCAATGTACCTGCATGCTGTTGTAATAACCACTGTGGTTCTATATATGCATGTGTTCTGTTTGCTATGCAACTGTTCAATATCTGTTGTTTGGGTTAATGGGAATATCTATGGATGCTGTTATACCTAATTCTGGACTATGCTGACTATTACTAACCCACATATGTTGATAAAAATTAAACACCATAGCACGTTTGGGAAGGCCAGTCCCGGCAGACCCACCTGTCCCACCTCATCTGGCAGTGGCACCGGGTACCAGCACATCTTGGGCCCAACCCGGGACCTCCACGTCCATTGGTCCTACACCACCATTGGGTGGAACCGCCTCAGGGGATGGGGCTCACCCTCCCTGGGAGTGGGCGCGGACAGGTACCTGTCACCCATCGCCAGGTCCGTGTTATGATGAGTAGCAAGCTTTGCAGGGAGGTCGGAGATCTGCTACACCAGCTTGAGAGCTGTGTGTCGCAACTAGAGGGTCAGCCTGGCCCTCCTATTCAGCCCCCAGCACAGCCACCTTCGGGGCTGTGAAAGTGCAGTGGTGACTTCCCATGGGTGGGGACCTCAGTCCCACTGTTTCCACTAGGGGTCTCATGGGCTTCCGATTTCCAAACACCCCTCCCAATCAATGTGTTTACCCCCACATGTGTCATATACTGCCCCTGTATGCATCTTGTTTGTCTTGTCTGTTAACCTACCAAAACCTACCTCCCCAAATATACCTGCTATCCCTCCCCAACATCCCACTCTCACCTGAAAAAAAAATGGCAATCTGTTAAAAAAAAAAACTCATCCCGTACATATCTGTCCACTTTACACCCATGTCCACTGGACACATGTAATCTCATCTAATTGGCTTAACAAATTATAATTGTTATCCTCACCCTTCTGTCAGGGGTATGAGTGTCCAAATATATCTCCAAATTCAGTGTATATGCACAGCTGTTGCAGTAGAAGAAATGGGCAGCTATGGACCTTCCCTACACCCTTCCTGCACATCCCTAGCTATTTTCCCTACTGTCTTTCCCTCTTTGTGCCACTTTTTCACCACTTTCCCATCAACCCTTTTTCATTTCTTTTAAAGAAATTAGCATGGGGTAAGCAGGGGTAAGCACTTGTAAGCAGCAGTAAGCATGTTTAAGCTTGTTTGCGTGGGGGTAAGCAATGCCTACACAGGTTAAGCAATTGAGAAGCTAAATCAGTAAAAGGAACTGTAACCGGAAGTTAGAAGTGCTTACCTCCACGTAAACCCACTTACAACTGATTAAAAATGCCTTAATCACTCTGTATCCAACAGCCCTTGTTCTGCCCAGCAACAAAATAAACAGCCTTTACAAGGCTCAAACCCATGGCCCTGCACACCATAGCCAAAGTGATTTATTACTAAGCCACATCAGATATACATAACACTGATTTTTTTCACAAACATATCATCCAGCACAGTCATTCAACAGTACAGGAAATGTATTTAAACATATAGATGTATGTGTGTGTGTGTGTGTGTGTGTGTGTGTGTATATATATGTATCTTTCTAAATAGATATACAATTATCTATATATATATATATATATATATATATATATATATATATATATACATATATATATATATATATGTATATGCAGATATATATCTATAGATATACAAGGGAACATAACAAATACATATATAACTACAGGCACCATTAATGGGGGTGAGGGGGCCCAAGCTACATACATCTTGTATGTATTGATATTACCCCCCCCCCCACAGCCAAACAGGTCTGCCCTGCAATACAATACCAACTGTTGCAAGTACCATAACCAGGACCCGACACAACATGGGCACAAGATGTTAACAGTAATCCACTCCACCTGTATGATGTCAGGCTGGTATAAATAACATATCATGCAGACAGTCTGGCTGCCGTAGGGAATGTACAATGTGGAAGCAATAAACTTTCCTAAGATACATATACAGGCACACACACTCACACACACATATATGCAGATATATCTATCTATATATATATATATATATATATATATATATATATATATATATATATATATATATATACACATTCATATACCCTCCTTGTTAATAAGGAGAAATTAATCATAGGCACTAAACAGCCTATAATTGCAAAGTACCTTGCTAAGGCAAGGGAAAACAGCTCCTGTACTTTACAAAAAAGCACCAAACCAGGCATGTCCAAGGGTCAGCTTCCGGTGATTTCTCCTGTCCACCTGGTGAATAAGGGCATACTGGGGCAATACAGCAATTGCCTCATGTACACAGACAACCCTCTCCTCCTACCACCCAACACTACAATCTGTGAGAGATGCACTTACATAGCCAAACTGGAAGCAAAGCTCTCTCCACCCAAGATTATGCTAGACTGTCAAGAGGAGAAGGTTAACACCTGCACTACACCTCAAGCAACACATAGCCCTTCTAAATCCACACCACCAACACCCACACATAGCAACATTAAAATCTACATATGCAGAGGCCATTAATTGTAACCTGCCCAAGAAAGAAGGACCTCCAAAGCTGAAATGCAAACACCAATCGCAACCAAAGTGTCACATAGGTCACAACACCAGTGTGCCACACAGCAACAGCCCCTAAGGCAAGACAACGTACCTAACACTTTAGTCATAGGTGACTCTATAATCAGGCACACTGATGTCTCACTCACCAGGCTGAGCAAGGAGAAAATTACAGTCAGCTGCCTGTCGGGTGCCAGGATCCGCTACATCACACATGCACTCAAGTCACTCCACAACAAGTATAGATATGACTCTCATTGTCCATGTTGGAGGGAATGACTTGAGACGTACCTCCCTGAACTAAATGAAAAGAGACATGGAAGAGTTCTCGGATCATGTGGCCCAGGCAGGTATGACCCTAGCCCTGAGTAGAATCCTGCCTTCACCCAGAATGATACCACAATATAAGGACAAAATGGTTGACTTCAACAATTGGTTAAGCTTCTGGTGTCGTTCAAAGGGGATCCAGTATCTGTCTGCCTAGGATGACATGATCGACAGACCACAATGCTTTGCCAGAGATGGTCTGCACCTGTCACCCCTGGGATTCAGGTTACTGTCAAAGGCTCTTGCCACCCCAATAGTGCCTTTTATAGGCAAAGTTCAAAGGACAAAACCACCACCGTAACCGGTACAAGCATGCAAATTCTGAAGGTAATGCTACTCAGTGCTAGAAGTCTAAACTTCAAAATGCACACTCTTGAGGCACTCCTAAAAATGGAGAACATTGATACCTGTGCAGTAACTGAGACCTGATTCAAGGCTCCAGAGAGCACCCCTGTAATACCAGGCTACAACTCTTAGCACACTTTTCAGCCACCAAACCAGGACCGAAACACTAAATGTGGAGAATTGTCCATATTCACCAAGGATATTCACACCACCAGGCTAGTTGCCCAACACAATGCATCTGAAATTCTCCAAGTGCAACTAACACTAGGTAAGACTGCAATCCAAATTGTAGCTTGCTACAGATCCCCCACCATGCCCCAAGATTCTCACTACACCTTTCTAAACATACTGGAAAATATTAAGATATAACCAAACACCCTAATACTGGGTGATTTCAACTACCCTGCCATTAACTGGGAAAACTACTCATGTACCAACACCTTCGCCCAACGGTTCTTGGAATTCATAAATTCCAACACCCTGGATCAACTAAGCCATAGTCCCACCAGGGGCTCCAATATCCTAGACCTGGTCATTACCAACATGGGAAATCGATGCTCCACACCTATGGTCAACCCCTCTTGGTCAGGTCTGACCATAAGCTAATCACCCTTAACATCCACATCCCACCCCCACCCCCCAGTAAGGAAACCTCCATAAAAAACTGCTCCAAAGCCAACGTCATGCTACTCAAGTCAGAAGTGACAAACTTGATGACACCCATGCAGATGGGAACTGAAAGTTCAACTGCTGAATCCTACACTAAGGCACTGTAAGAGCACATCCACTCATGTATGAATCGTTCCATCCCAAATAGAACCAAAATGCTCTCCTCCAAAAAAAGGAAGCCAATTTGGTGGTCCCCTGCCATAAACAAACTTTACAACAAAAGGAAGAAACTGTTGCAGAAAAGAGGAAAATACCAGGATGCAAAAAACTCCCTCACCAGCCTCAGTAAGAAGCTGAGATCCCTCATAAAATCCTCCAAAGCTAGTTATGAAAATAAAATTGCCAAAGATTCCAAAGACAACCACAAGGCATTCTATAACTATGTCAAGAGTCAAAATGGCAATGGTCAGATCTGCTCTGTGCTACAACAGAATGGCATTAAATATACTGATCCCAAAGATATTGCCAATATCCTGGCAGATCAATTTAGTGCTAACTTCACCCCTCCTCTCACCCCCTAAACAGCCCATCTCAATACCGGAAGATTGCCCAAATTCCGGTAATAACAGCCACACAGGTAAAAAAACACACTCTCCAAAGCTAAGAATACAGCATCCATGGGACCAGATGACATCCCGGGCTGTGTATTACATGAACTACAAAATGAACTGGCACTTCACCTAAGTGTCTTGTTTAATCATAGCCTAACCTCAGGCTTCATGCCCACCGAGTGGCACACAGCTACAGTTATCCCATTCCACAAGGGGGGATCTACCTTGAATCCTGGGAACTACCACCCCATCAGTCTGATGAGCCTGATCTGCAAGGCCATGGAACGTATTATCATGGAACTTATAAACAAAGACATTGGCAACCTTCAAACACTGGACCCCACCCAGTTTGGGTTTGTGAAGGGCCAGTCTTGTCTCCTGAACCTGATTGAGTTCTTCAAATTAGTCTCCAGAGCCATGGACAAGGGTAAGGTGGTCCACATAGCCTATCTGGACCTTGCCAAGGCCTTTGACACCATCCCCCACTCTGGAAACATAGCTAGACTTACTAAGCTGGGCATTAATCCCTACGTCACTCAATGGGTTGCCAACTGGCTTACTGACAGAATCCACACTGTAAAAGTAGCAGACTCCAAATCCAGCTCCAGACAAGTGACAAGTGGAGTACCTCAGGGTTCAGTCCTGGGACCGCTCTTGTTTGGCATCTACTTCTCTGAAGTACAGGCCAACACTAAGGAATGCTGGCTAACAAAGTTCACAGATGACTGCAAACTGGGAGTCATTATTGAATCCCCAAATGATGTGGATATTCTACAAAAGGGCCGTACAGAAAGAGATGCTTGGTGCCAGAGCCATGGGCTCAAGCTCAATGCCAAGAAATTTATAGTTATCCCCTTTGGGAAAAAACATGTACCCGTGAATTACCACATAGGTGGCAGTACACTAAACACCGAAAGTGTCATAAGAGACTTAGGGACACAGGTGGACAGTGGTCTCACCTTCGATAACCACATTGCCATAACAGTCAGGAAATCCTTCTATTTGGCACACCTCATCACTAAGGGCTTTTCATTCAGAAAAAAGGAGGTCATTGTCCCACTGTACTCATCCCTCATTAGACCCATTATAGAATACAATGCCCCGTTTGGTATGTACCTCTCAAGATATCTGCAACACCTGGAAATGCTGCAGAAATACCTCACTAAAAGAATCACAGGCCTAAAGCAGATGCCCTATGCTGACCACCTTAAAAAACTCCAGCTATACTCTGTCGCATATTGTCTACTCAGAGGCGATCTCTGCTTAATATACAAGGCCATGTCAAACCCAGAGCTGTTGGACATGCTACACTTGAAGAAATCCCAATCCCTCAGAGCCACACGCTCCAGGGATCTAAACCTTGTCATCACAATAAACATAAAATGCTGGAGGGATAGGTTCCTGACCCAGAGACTACACACACACACTCATCTTCCATTTTCTCTTTTATTCCCTTCTGTTAGCAAATAGTATCCATAACTGATCAAATACTGTGTGTTTGTTAATTTAAATTGAGAACACAGTAGCCTACTGATACAGATTATCCTGTTTTTCCACCTAAGAAATGACTTACAGCTTCAGAGCAGTCCTTGGTCATTTCTGATTATTTCTTAAACACAAACTTGTCTTTGCTTGGTTCTTGGCTCATTAGCAGCAGTACAAAAGAACTGCCTGCTCACACCCTTGTTCTTCCCCTCCCCCTTCCCTGTTTATTACCTTAAGCCAATCCTAAAGTTAATAAATATTACCTGTGGCAGGCACCATTTTTAAAACTGTACCCACCCTTTGAGCACTTTATGCTCAGCCCTTCCATAAAACTTACTAAAACTGCTTGAACTGGGGCACAGCTAGCTGATAGTTCATGGAAATAAAGGGCACCTACCCAAGTCTCCACTTTTACTATCATATGTTCTTATATCAGTTTACTCTGTTACCTGATTGTTTTCAGCCCCCTCGTAAGAGCAACTAACAGGGTCTCTGCCCGCTTCACTCCTTACCCTGCCCCCATTTCCCACACACCCCCAGTGGTCCTACCTTTATTACACATGCATACCCCTCCCATCTTTCCAACAGCCAACCACAGCACTAAACCCAACACTACCTCCTCCATCTTCTCACTACTATCCCTCCTCTTCGACTAACATGTATAAGCATACCATACCTGTGCTCACTGCATGCACTCTCCTTGCATATCTTACATCCTACCAAAGCTCCATCATTCCCCCACTCAACCACTACCACTGTACTACTACTCACACCACCACTCATGTCTGAGCCTCACTCAGCTCTCCTCCCATGAACTCAAGAACCATCCTTATGCACCCCCACATATTCTATCAACTATATTACTCAAACAAAAAGCATCCCTACAGCGTAACATAGTAACCCTTCCACCATACCTATTACCCACAGAGCACAATCATAACATTTCCCTAATAAACAAACACATTCAAAAACTGAGAAAACTAATAACCTCATGCATATTAAAACTACCCCTAAGTGGAGACATCCACCCCAACCCTGGCCCCGCCATCTCCAACCGTACTCCTCATAATCAGACTAGAAACCACAACTTCTCCCAAATCACAGCCAATAGAAAGTCAAGTGACCTCCTTCTACTAAGCCTAAATATTAGAAGTATATCAAACAAGGTCCATGGACTCCATGCCACCATAGACTTGTACTCCCCAGATATAGTCACCCTGACAGAAACCTGGCTAAACCCTCACATTACCAGTGAGCAAATACTCCCTACAGGTTATGGCATACTAAGAGTAGACCGGCTAAACAAAGGAGGCGGTGTAACTATAATATTTAAACAGCATCTAAACATCCAGATCTTAAAATCATCAGCTTCAAAATTAGGCAATGAAGAAATAATATATACCAACCTCAAAATAAACCAAAATAAAACCATCAACATAATTGGATGCTACTTCACACCTAGCCAAAGCATCCCTCCACTAGAAAACCTCCTCAGCTGGACTACCCACCATCTCCCCCAAGAAACTATAATTTTAGGTGATTTTAATATTGACTGGAAATCCTGTTCTGGCAACCATCCAACCCATCATCTAAACCTTCATGGCTTCACCCAACTAGTCCGATCGCAAACCAGAATAAATAAAAACTCCAGAAAGCACATTACCCTATATTGGATACTAGTCAGTAAGAGCCCCCAGTCATATATAGCAGGCTGCTTATCGGATAGCCTCAGTGATCACTCCCCAACATTCCTACTCAAAAAACACCTATACCAAGTTAAACCTGTCATCTATCGGCAAATGCATAAAAAACTGAACTTTAACCCACTCACATTCATCTCATCCCTCAAATAATGTAACTGGCATCCTCTAAAGTACCTCAGTCTTGATGAGGCAGTTGAATTTTTTAATACTACCTTCCTGAGCATCCTTAATTACCAAGTTCCCATAAGACTTTCCAGAACCAAAGCACAACCCTCCACATGGCTACAGAAAACCATTAAGTCAGAAATGAAAAACAGGGATAAAGCCTGGGAGCACTGGCGCAAAAACAAAACCCCCTCAACTAGACAGAAATTCCTAGAACTACGCAATAGAGTCAAAAAGCTAATAAAATGGGACAAATTCCAATACTACCAATCTGCCCTAGACTCCTCCCAACACAACCCCAAACAATTCTAATCCTCCGTAAACTCCATCTTCCACCCTGGTAAAGTCAGTACCCCTCCTCCTAACATCCCTCGCACCTCCGAAAATATTGCTACCTCATTCAACACACACTTCACACAAACCATACTATCACTTGCTAGACAACACAACTCTCCTCCATTCCAACCCACACCTTCAACTAGTAATCTCCCCACTGTCTTCTCTTTTTCTCCTGTTCCTGCCTCCAACATAAAAACTCTTAACTAAACTTAAGCCCACCAAATTAGCAGCAGACAACCTCCCAAGTGAATACCTACAAATCGCAGCTGATGCTCTAGCCTACCCAGTATCCATCTTGATTAACCGATATCTGTCAGAATGTTACGTTCCCACACTATGGAAAGTATCACATATAATTCCCCTCCACAAAGGCGGCCCCTCCACAGAACTAACCAATTACCACCCCATAGCTATTCTCTCTCCACTCTCCAAAATACTAGAGAGATGCATTCACTCTCAGGTCTCAGACTACCTCCTTACTAACAACCTCCTTTCCAATACTCAACATGGTTTCTGACCAAACCATAGCACCACCACTACCTTACTCTCCTTTACTAACACTATCCTTCAGCATAAAAACAATGGCTATCTCTCCTCTGCTACTTTCCTAGACCTATCTAAAGCATTTAACATGGTCCCACAAAAACAAATCATCTCTGTTCTCGATAACCTATCCTTCTCTCAATCAGTCACCAACTGGTTTCAGAGTTACCTGTCTGACTGCCAACAAACTGCTGTATGGCAGAATGACATATCTCCTCAACTACCTGTCTGTATAGGGGTACCCCAAGGATCCATCCTTGGAACTTTACTCTTCACTATTTTCAACAACAATCTAGCCTCTGCCACCAAACATGGCACACTCATACAATATGCAGATGACTCAAACATCATCTGCTCAGCCCAGTCCCTACCCAAACTGCAAAAAGTAACACAGGAAGCCTTTTCCTCTGTTAAACTTGGTTATCCAATGCCCAATTAATACTCAACCCAAACAAAACTAAACTACTCATCTACCAACCCACCAAACATACTCAAAACAACTCACTTTAACATCACAGCAAAAGACACCACTATACACCCAATAGGACACACTAAATTGCTAGGAGTTGAAATAGACAATAAACTAAAATTTGACATTCTCATATCCATGACCATAAAAAAGTCCACAAAAAAATAGGAGCATTATACAGAAATAAACAACTTATCACCAAAGCAGCAAAGATTTCAGTAGCAAATTCCCACCTTATCTCCACCCTACTTTATGCCTCTCCAATATATACCAACCTAAAGCAATGCGATCTAAACAAGCTCAAGATCTGTTACAACAAAATCGCCAAATTCACCACAGGGGCATCCTACCATAGTCACCACTGTCTCTCCTTTGCTGAACTGGGATGGCTTTTACTCCCTCACCTCCTTCAATGGTATCAACTCGCACTCACCCACAAACTAGTAAACCATCCACTAAAAGTCCCATCCCTCCAGAATCTACTCCAACCCTATTGCACCACCAGACCACTAAGATCCAGCAATAAAATTCACTTACAGATCACTAAAGCCAATAACTCTGCTGGAGAAGCACTATTCTCTTGTGCCATAGCCAAATTATGGAACTCCCTCCCACCCACAATTATCTCGGTACCATCATGCACCCACTTCAAAATTTTACTAAAAGCGCACCTAAAAACATGCTGGCTATGCCCTTGCAACTCCCCCTCTAATATCACCCACCCCATCGACCCACTACCTTTCTTTCCACCCCACTAACTTCCTTGATTATAATAGCAAGCTCGGATGCTCATAAGCCTAACTACTTATTATACAGCAGGAACTTCTTATTGTAACAATTGTTAATGTCTGTTATGTACTTCGCAGATGATAAAGTTTCTAGTTGTCTACTGATGTACTATGTTTTTAATCTGTAACTATGTTTGTAATTTTTAATTGCTATGTTGATCAAATTGTTAATTGCTATGTAAATCCAATGTAACTACTGTCTGTATATTTTAAATGTGGAGCTTTTCTCCCCGGGCCTCTGCTAAAAATGGACCTACGTCCACTCGGACACTCCTGGTCAACAGATGTAAATAAATAAATGAATAAATAAATCTGTTACATAACAAGGCATAACTGAAACCATCACAATCACACTGACAAACAGAACATGCATGGTAGGAAGCAGTAGGCCAGCATTTTTCCAAGGTGAAATGCATGGTAATGTACATCCATATACCTTAAGGCAGCTTACTCCTGATATCTCTCACATGTTGTAACAGCCTAGGTTCTTTATGGTGCATCCCCCATAGACTGACTTACAGAGGCATATACCACTATTACATACATTGACATCTGGACTGCAGAAGGGCACACATGTATTGTGCAGATGAAGCCCAAACATCTATGGACTCATCCCCACAATATGTGTGGGGGCCACAACAGCAGTGGAATGATGGCAGGAATGGCAGCATGACATACTCACAGGCCACTACATAACAACCCCTGACAGCATGTCATATGGACAAAGCCTGGTATGTAGGTGGAGGACAGAGGCCGAAACACAGACCCATATGTGAAATAGTGTTGACATACACTAATCAAGTTCCTGGTGTTGCATGATAGTCTGCAACATACCCTTAGTCATGAATATGAAGTCAGAAACACAAATGGATGTAGCCATGTACTGATAGCACTCAACACACACTGCCAGTGATATAGCTGACACAAGACCTGTGTGGTGGACAGACAAAACATAGCAGGCACACCTCTGGCCATCAAGTGGATAGGCCCACAGTTGAGATCTATGCAGGCAGACTGCATTCCATGTTAAACTAGTATGTACACACAAACCCTGTAACACTTGTGCTATACAATGCATACAACACTACTCACACTCTGTCTGTAGTTCTGGAACCTCATACAAATATGTATCTGGCCTGAGTGTGCAAGTTCTCTTGTAAGAGGTATTACTACCTGTTGTCTGTAACACTGCTGCCCACACTCAGGAAGGAAGCAAGTGGAGGTCACTGGTTGGTGCAGAGGCCATCACCTGATCATGTGCATCACCTACAAAAACCATGCTGCAATCTATTCCAAGCAGCTCAATCCATTTACTGGAGAGAGAGAGAGAGAGAGACAGAGGGAGAGAGCGAGAAACCAAAACCAAAACTGAAACAAACAAACAAACAAACCTAGAAAGAAAGCAGGCTAAAGCCAAAGCCAAGGAGATAAAAAAATACTCCTACAAGGAAACTATCCAAAACAGATCTCATTCCCACAACAGGTATGTGAAGTATACATGCATGTAATTGACTGTAGTACTTGGTCCATAATACTGGGATAGATGATGTGGAATGATTTATATGTGTCATTAGGTGTTGTAATAATGTTCAGCTGAACAACTGCTATTGACAACAGAGTCTGTCCCTGTGGGTAGTGGGCCATACTCATCAACTGTGCAGAGCAGCACTGACTGACAAGATGTAAGCTATCATAATGTGTGCTGTGTAATGGAAAGCATGTATATTACTGTGGCCAATAGCTGGTGGAGGAAGTAATGCCATAATGATGTACACGTGGATTCCAGAGCCCACCAATTGCAGGACACTCAGGTTAACATGTATTGTAGCAAGCTGAAATGCCATAGGTGTGTAATAGGCTTACCTGCAATCTGGCCCTATATATACCCCCCTTAATGTTAGGCTGTGGCCATATCTGGCACCTGTCTGTGCTGTAGCAGGGCAGAACAGTGCAGCTGTGCAGGAAGATTAGTTAGAGATTGTGGACCTGATGTCTGAATGTACCCCATATATATAGGTATCTATATGTGTACATATATGTATATATATATATATATATATATATATATATATATATATATATATATATATATGTATATATATATATATATATATATATATATATATATATAGATAGATATACACATGTATGTCTACAGATATACAGGCACCCATATGTAGACTATATATAAACACATATATACAACATGAAATATATCTACACACACACACACACACACACACACACACACACACACACACACACACATATATATATATATATATATATATATATATATATATATATATATATATATATACAATGTGTATATCTACATATATATAAACACACACACACACACACACACACACACACACACACACACGTATATAAATACACGTCCCCTATATTTCCATCACAGTGCTGCATGCTATGTGTGAGGGAACATCAGATATATACAGCTGTAAGTGTGTTCAACATGGACGGTTATGTCACATGTGAACCCCTTGTTGGGACCACATTGCCCTTGTCTGTGAAGTAGGGAATGGGAATTTGGGGAAGGATATCAGGTATATTTGTGGAAGTGGTTTGGGTTGGTAGACGTAGAGGACAGCCTACATGGGTAGTATATGACACATGTGGTGGGTAAACACCCTGGATGGTGGGTGTGGTTTGCGATGTGGAAGCCCCATAGGCCCCCATATGGAAACAATGGGAACAAGGCCCCCACCCATTGCTATTCACAACAGCAGCTGCATGGCCCTGAAGGTGCCTGGCCTGGAGGCTGAGCAGGAGGACCATGTGGACCCTGTAATTGTGTAGTGAGGGCCTCAAGGTGCTTTAGAACATCCCACAAGTTTCTGTGGAGCCCCCTATGGAACAGACCCTGGAACTGACCTCAGGTGACAGGATCATGTCTGTGTGTGCCCCTAGGGGGGGGAAACCACCACCTGAGGTGGTTCCACCTGAAGGTAGTGCTGGACCAGTAGATGAGGAGGCCCCAGGGTGGGTCCCACATGTGATGTGGCCTGGTAACATGGCCAGATGAGGTGGGAGAGGTGGTTCTGCTGGCAACTATTCCCTAAACATGCTATTGTGTCTCTGTTATAGAACATATGTGGGTAGTAATAGTCCACACAATCCCGGAACATGTCCAACAGCATGCATAGATATCCCCAATAACACAGAACAACAGATATGCTGCAATCACATAGCAAGCATACCACATGCATATATAGAACCATAGTGGCCCTGACAATGGCATGCAGGTGAAATAGTTCGTAACAGGCCAGCAATGATAGTGTCCCCACAGGGAACATGGCTACAAACAAATAGTACAAAGCGTGGTACAATACAATATATGTCCCAATGGTAGGTAAGCTGTAGCCACACCTATTGTGTGAGCAGTTTGTTGTCATTGATATGGTGGGGGGAGACAGAGATGTGTATTAAGAACTATGGTAACTTTGCTGTATGGGTTGCTCAGACCTGTTTCCATCTTTTACCTTTCAGGCAAAATGTCCCACGGCCAGTTACTGGTGTATTCAGCGGCAGAAAATTATGTCATTCTTAACCACCTGATACAGCACTATCAGGTTCTCTTTGTCAGGACAGCCCATGAGCAGCAGGAATGGACCACCCTGTGGAACGATCTAGACCACAGGGTCAATGATGTCGACCTGCATAACCACAGTTATGAGCAGGTCCAGCATCATTGTAGTGACCTGCTTCGCAATGCTCATCGGCATGCTGCTGCAGTCTGGGGGGATCACTTTGCAACAGGGGGTGTCATGCCATCCATCCCCCCTGACACTTGTTGAGCTTCTCAACAGCCTCATGGCACCTGCCCGCCTGCACACGCAACAACTGGCAGAGACCATAGTGGAGGTGGGTGCTACCCACACACTGGCTGAGGAGCGTGCAGGTAAAGTCACAGGGCACATCAGTAGGCCACTGTTGCGTAGGAATCCGCATCTGTACAAGTAGATCCTGCATATGTGAGATGTCATATATATAGTCGGTTCCTGTGTAGTAGTAGTAGTAATAAACAGATGTGCATAAGCTGTAGTATTGTGGACTTGTACTGTTGATGTACTGTAATGCTGCACCCACCCTGTAGCAATGCCACAGCTGTGGCCACTGACATCACATCTCTCACACTCTTATGTAGGTCCCTCTAGTATACCACCAAGGCAGCAGCGTGTAGTTGGTGAGTATGGTTTATGTTCATGCTTACCAATACACAGGTCATGTAATGGCTATGGTATATTCCATGCACACATCTAACAGACCTACCCATAATGCATGCCATACATGTTCACGTATTGTTGCTGTTAACTGCACTGCATCACAGTGATGCCCATAATGGGGTATCTGAAGGGCATGTCAGACACCTGCAAGATAACTAACGTCCTGTTATTGTGAAATGTGTCCACAGGCATGAACATAATGGTGGGACACATGGCCTACAGTAGGGACATGTGTGAAACATCACCCTTATACATTCCTACAGCAGTGTCTATACCAGTATTACAATAGCAACTGTTACAGATCTACACTGCAGCATATCATAATACTGTGGTCCACAACCATTAACACCTGCAATGTGGTCCCAACATGAGCACTGAGAGTGTAATACAGAATCATAGGTTAAGGCAGCAAATATGTGGAAGACATACCTTCACAAACACTGGAAGCATATGTGTGCGCACACTTTAGAAAAAATTTAGTGGAGGCAGCTGTTGAGGTACTGTCTACATGCATCTGTCATGGAAATGCACCATTCAGCAAGTACACATTCCCAATGTCACACCATTTATTGGTCTGCTGTCCAAGATGTTTGGCCATCAAATATGCACACTTACCTGCAACAGAAGCAGGCGTGACTTGCACCCATCTTACATGACATGGCATGGGCCCCATACCCAACAGGTAGCACACATGAGCTGCACATGTACCTCACCATTGCATATGCCATGGCAAACAGTGCAGACAGTCATGTATGTGGCAAGGATATATGGGACAGGAATGATGTAGAAAATAAACAGATGGCCAAACAAGGCAAATGCTGTCACATGTAGCACACTGGTCAGGTGGGCTGCCCACCAACATGCCACAGCACTGAGGGGGTAGCAGGAATGTCCAGCAAGTACTGGCTGTGCGGTACCTGTGTCAGCAATTGCCTGTACTCGGCAAGCACGTGGTCTATGGGTTATGGTAAACAGATGTGACAGTTGAACCACAGGAAACATCAGCCAGGCCTCTCTACAGGTAGTATATGCATAACAGAAGAGGTCTCCAACAGTCATGCGTTGCAATGTGTACTGATGTACCATGACTACAATGGAAATCTACAGACAGTATTGTGTAAGATATAGGTGCTGCACAACCAATGCCTCACCCCACCTCAGGCCCACCATCCCCAGCTGAACTGTGTTTGTGCCAGTGTACATCTGTATGTTCATAGGTTCATAGGTTCATAGATTGGTACTAGGCTAACTGCCCTTGCAAGCCATTTTAAGCCTAGCCAATTATCCCTTGTGAGACTCGAACCCTGCACCTTGTGTTTGTAAGGCAAACATCTTAACCATTAGGCCACCCTCCCAATCCCATTGCCCGTCATTAGCTGGGACTAGGCTGTTACACATGGAGGGGGCATTGCAAACTGACACATATGTGTAGGCCATAGTTGTCAAGCATCTGCAAAAAGGCTGAAGGTGAGGAGGGTGTGTCATCATGGCACACCAATGCACTGCAGCAGGGATCCTAAGGATGCTACGAATGGCTGTATCTGCACACAGTCAGGTTCAGGAACTGTGGCAGACATAACCCTGACTCCACAGCAATAGTGACGGCAGTGTATGAACTCCAAGGGATCTGCACATGGGTAGACCTTGCAATCATGCAGAGTTCGGGGAAATGTGTAGGGCAGACTGACCATATACTGGCAAATGCAAATGGTCCATGCTAGTATACCCTGCCAGGAATAGTGACTGCTGTAGTACACATAACTATAGGTGCAACAAACCGTCATGATAAGAGCGTGCACACATATGCACCCACAGAGTGTATGCCTTGCAGTCAACATATGCACACCTAACACATTTGTTGGACACTGCATGTGAATGTACAGGACATATGTCACATAGGCTAATGTAATGTTAATATATGTGGTGATGTGGTCCCACGGCATATCAAGGAAGAGTGCATCATATCAATAAGGGTGTGTAAACTCCCCATAGCCACAGTAAGGTTTGACAGTTGTCAGTGTAATAGCATTGTATTGGTCATACATGCAGCACTGATGCTGAGATACCTAAACCAGACATCAGGCATTCACAAATGACATCTGCCCACATATCATCCCAGGTATGTGTCGCACAAACACATAGAGGCTGTGAGCATTAGAGTAGACATAACCAACACAGTAATACACATTCAGCAATGGTTTGTACAAATGTGAGGTATGGTGCACAGTACATGGCAGGGTGCAGAACAGGTGCACAGCAATACTGTGTACATGGGTGCAGTGTTTTCCAGGGGGAAGGAGCATCACCTACTAACACAGCCCATGCATCACACACATGTATGCTGTTGCTAGCATGGATTGACTATAGTTGCACTGCATGCTGTTGAGTACCATATGTTATGCAAGTTGACAGATGGGTAATGGGAGAACTGTGTGTTTTATCTTTGTGTAAACTCAGCTGTAGGTGTGTGTGTGTGTGTATGTGGGGGGTATTTTGTCTGTAAGTGCAATCTGGAGGAGTGAAAGGGGTTTGATGCATGTAGGATGTGTGTGTGCATGTGTGTGTGTTTGTGTGGGTGTCCATGAATGCACATGTGTGATTGTGGGATTGTTCATACGGCAGTACTTCCCTTTGGAATTGTGCAGTACATGAACATGGACTGACACATAAGACACCAGGAATACTTGTCTGATATGTAATCACAGGACAGCTGATAGTATAATAAGGT
Organism: Protopterus annectens; assembly: GCF_019279795.1. Classification (NCBI taxonomy): domain Eukaryota; kingdom Metazoa; phylum Chordata; order Ceratodontiformes; family Protopteridae; genus Protopterus; species Protopterus annectens. Next base: position 572,855,866 of record NC_056745.1, read on the forward strand.
CTGTAGCATGGAACATGCATTGGGTGGGAAACTAGAAACCAGGTATACCCTTAATATTGCAATCAGCAGAAAGGTGAACAACTACCCATGTATGCAGCACAACAGATGCATTGGGGAATTACTAGATAACACCAGGGAGTGTATCCATATATTACTGTTGGCCACATGATAAGATGATTGAGCAGCAGATCTGACATGTACTGAGCAATAGTTACATATGACTCTCCAGTGCATTTCATTATGTAATGAATGCAGTAGCCCCTAACATAAGGGGGCCATGCTCATGATATCTGGACATACCCAGGGTGAACACTGGATGACAGCAGTGAGGCCATGTAAAATCTACTCCACTCAAGTCAAGATGGTAATGGAGTAACAGGTCTTGTGTTGTGATCACTCTTCTAGGCATTTAGAGGAATGATACTTTACTGAGTGGTAATAATGAGTGTGTTACCAAGTGTGATGCAGGATGGGGAACTTACGTGAATAAACGTGGGACTGTCTGTAAACTCAGGGACAGGTAGGTATTATGATGGAATTTCAGGGTGTGTGTGTGTATGTGTGTACTGTTATGCAATGGCGTACAGGTCTTAAAGTGCATTTCTTGTTTTACCCCACAGGTGGCGAGGTGGATCAGGGTCCCTCCTGTATGCAATCTGATGTCGATGTCCATACAGACACTGAAGATGATAGGACTGTTGAGGCACAGGCGGGGTTGTCAGAGGCTGAAACTGCACAATCATTTGACATCCCCTTGTTAGCCTCCCCAACCCCGCACACAGTTACAGTGCCTATACATACACCATCACCAGTGGCCATAGCAGAGGGACAGTTAGTGGTTGGTGGAAGTCCACAGGAGAGTGTGCTATCTATGCCTACTATGTCTGGTGACAGCAGGCATAGCCAGATGTCCGGCAGGGCACCACATAGGCAGATGTACCGGGGTGCTTGTGGTAGGGCCAAAGGTCATCAGCCCCCTAGCAGAAGTTCCACAACTGATACCACCAGGCACATGTTTAAGACTGTCATGGGGGTGCAGGCACATATGGAACTGTCCACCAGACAGGGCCTGAGGCTGCAGAGGGCTGCTGTCTCACCTGTAAGTGACAACTTCCATGAAGTTGCAGGTACCCTCCGTGATTATAACGAGGTCATGAATAGACGGTTGGGTGATATGGTGGGTCTCACTGACTGTGGTTTGTCCATGCTTGAACATGTGGTGGGAGTGGGCCAATGGCTGCGTGGACATAGGCCAGCAACACCAACAGCTGGCGGTCAATGTGGATGTGCTAGGACACCAAGACGCTCCCATAGTGGCAGTACCAGCCCCAGCACTGCAGGGGTGTGCTGTCCACACCACACCACAGCAACCCACATGCACGTAGCCCTGGCCAGTCCCAGGAGGGACCGGTTCCAGTGGACATCTGTCATCATCAGGGGAGAGTAGCACCTCAAGGCCTGTACCTGGACATGCCCATGGGTCCCCTGGCAGGCACAGTCCACATGTCCATGGTCATAGGCAGTGAACTGCACACCCTGCCAGGTATGGTCTGCAGCTGTCCAAGAAACACCTATATAGGGCAGCCACATGGCAGAGCTGTGTGTATGCATACCCACACACTATACAAACACAGCTAGGGCAACCCCATACCTACACACACCACATCACCATGCCAATTTCAGCTAATTACACCCCTCACCCACACACATGGTGTAAAACTTATGGTCCACCCTCGGTCTCTGTCAAACCAACAACACACCCTGTGCATATGATGATACCTGTGCCACATCCCTGTCATCCATAACATTGATACAGGGACAGGCTAATATGGTTCTGATGCACACGGTGACTGTACTACAGTGTACCAATGTACTGCTGTGTAACATGTTGTCAGCAGTAATGTTTAATGCATACATATCAGGTAGTAAAGCTGTTCAGCCATGCTGCATTATAGCTGTTAGTAACACTGAGTGATTGTGGTCTCCATAATGTTATCCATTTGTGTTGTAGGTGTACATGTGTCAGGAGGAGGATGGTCTGCAGTCATATTCCACAAGGGGTATGGCACTGTGGTGACACTATGACTGTGACATATCCTGGGTAGAGTTCAACACATGTCACACGTCTATATAACAGTTACTGCCTGTGCCACATGGACAGGTGACCCGCTGGGACATGTATAATCAGCAACCTGATGTAGATCCATCCACATACATGCACACTCTTACTCGGCAACACTGGGACTAGACCCCAACCTAGGTATGTGGTGCTACTAATGTGTGTGGTTTTCATTGCACACATCACACAGCGTTTAGGGTGAGGTGTGTTCCAGGTTGCATGTTACATGCAGAACATCCCCAGGCATGTACAGTATGGTAATGGGGGATGTAATGGCTGTATATGGACAGTTCATAGTGTGACATACCATCATATACACATTAACAGACACATAACAGGCAGACACACATCCAAGAGACCTGGGCCTGTTGGTGCTAACTAACTTGTAAGTGTGTACAATGTGTTACAGGTAGGCTGCACACAGCACATGCATAACTGGGCTGGATTGTGGTATCACTTACCTGTATGGTTGATGGTGACAGTAGTCACCATACAGTGGTGCATGGGACATGTACCAGGAGTATCATAGTATAATGACAGTGTACACAGCAACCACACGCCACAGTGGATATTGTACACACTGGAGCCCATGATGACACTCTGACATACCCATCATCACACATTGCCCATGACTGAGATACAACCTATTGTCCATCCCAACAGTTGTGCTACAGGGATATGCATCTAATGCACATGCCACAAGGATAGTAGGATGATGCATTGTCATGCCTCACCTATGGGCAGCAACATTAATATCCATAATATGTGTGGCAATGCATATTGTAATAGGAGTATGTGGTCTCAGAATGCTGTACCCTACAGATATGCAGACATGCACACATATGCACACTTGCCAGAACTCAATGGTTATCACATGCCTATCAACCCATTTGTACAACACTGTTGTGCTGGTACTGCAAGGCTCATGTAGCCATTAGGGAGAGGAGTGTAACAGGGTACATGTAATGACCGGTACAGCAGCAGCCACATCTTACTATGGCAATGGGTGTTGTGGTGAGTGTGAAAGCCCTCATGGTATTCCCAACTACAGGTGTGCTAACACACAGATACTGATATCCTCAGTAATGCACACGTGCACATTTGTCAGTACTGGGGTGCATTGCTGCAGGTGGTCATAGGTGTGTATCTGGCTATTGTCCATGAAGAGGTGGGAAGTGTAGAGGATGTATGTACAGTGGTATCATGCCACCTGCCATGTGCCAGCAGGCAATCTATCGACAGACACCACTGTGGTGACCCTCAAGGTGAGAAATGATATGCATCAGCCAATCCTCTGGGTGCCTCCTGAAAATGGCCACTGAGGTGATCTAGTTGACATGTATGCAACATGTATTACAACACATGGTTAGTGTCTGTGATGGAGACCTGTACCCAAGCATATTCTGTTGACTGTGGTAGTGTAGGGGAGGCACCCATGGCATGTGGTGCATACAGGGTGTTGTATCCTATCTGTGCCAGTTATATCACAGCTGGGCAGACATGTCAGTGTCAGTTAAGCATAAGTTGCCTGTATGTATCCAAGCTGGATACCTGTCATCTGCACATCTTTACAGGGACTGACAGACATCATCTTGGCAACTAGCTATGCAGTGAGATGAATGTGTCGACAGATAGACGTCTGGCAACAATATGTATGCCATTACTACATGCGGGAAACCCTCACCGACATGTGCTCTACAGACAGTAGTCTACAGTTACTTTCCACATGTCAGATCATTATCCAGTAGGGGATATATACTGTGACACAGCTCACACAGCAGGAACACAACAGTGAGGCCTCAAAGTCTAGCTATGCCTGCAGTGGTGCTTGTTGCCAGTACTACATTTAGCAATTTACTCTTGCCTGGGAAAGCACTGTCAACAGTAGTAACAGCATGATACACCACATTCCAGGGTGATGGCATGTTACCTGCGTTACTACTCTTGTATGAAACACATTCACATGGATAAGAGTGATGTACAGGTCATATATACTTGAGTGTCCCAGACTTGACACTGACACCCCTTGCTACTGTAATGACAGCACACAGATGCATGTTTTGTACATGGCATGACATACACTTATTACAGATGTCATTACCCTGTTATGTTATCAGCCTGGGATGTGAGCACTGGTTACCAGGGCTGAGCCAAGCTTTGCAGGTGTCAACATTGCTGCAATTTAACAGCTGAGCACATTTGTGCACTTGTAAGTGAAGCCTACGTGGTGTAATCACCCATACGTTTAACCATAGTAAGCACAGCTTAGCTTCGTGCAAACATGCGTAAAGCTGCCCAAAACTGCCTTAACCACTCTGTATCCAACAGCCCTTGTTCTGCCCAGCAACAAAATAAACAGCCCTTGAATGCAAGACCCTGTACACTATAGTCGCAACAGTTACCCACTACGCCATGACAGCTGTGAAGACAGTTGTTGTTTTTCCAATATATCTGTCAGTACACATATTGAATAGTATTGAACAATTGTTGTGACTTCCACAATTGTGTAGTACTTGTTAGTGATATTAATGTTGCATCACATATGTTGTATATCTAAATATACACATATCAGATAGATACAGTGTGATACATCTGGGAAGGTATACACAACCGTAATGTTTACACATGACAAAGATATGGATATATACATATACATATGCAGATATATGCCTATATGTACATACACATATATATTCATATATATGTATTTCTACACATCTGTATAGTGCATCATATATATGGCCATTTATAGATCTCTCTTTATATATATATATATATATATATATATATATATATATATATATATATATATATATATATATATGTATGCACATCCTATATGTACCGATATATCTGTTTATGTCGATATATATGTAGATATCCATAACTATATGTGCATATATATCTATATATCTGTAAATATGTAGACATATATAGCTGTGTATATGTATATATTTGAGTTTGTATATGTATACATATATATATATATATATATATATATATATATATATATATATCCATATATGTATGTAGATATGTATATGTGTGTGTGTGTGTGTGTGTGTATATATATATATATATATATATATATATATATATATATATATATATATATATATATATATATATATTACCATATGTCCAGACCATGGAGTGGAGTCCTACCTCAGCACCAATAGTCCCAACCTCTTAGTGCAAGGGGATGTCATGTATGTATTGCAGGTATATATATGTAGACTGTTGCCACTGTAACAGGGGTTGTCTTAACAGACATGTTGTGTGTGGGAGGTCACATCTGCTTTTGACATGTACGCCATTGGTTACTGACAGACATCCTAAGGACATCATAATACAGCACCACTAATAGCACAGTAATGATCCTGTGGATTACAGCAGAGATATGACAAATATATGTGGACAGTCTGGCACTCTGTGGTCAGTCCAGAGGTGTACACAGATCCCCTTCGTGCGAGACATGTGGACCACGCCTGACAATGTGGATGTTAACAGCCATGTACATGTATATCATGTAAATACTGGACAGCATATGCCCACACAGTTTATGCATTCACACATGCCAGTCTGTCCTGACACATAATACCTGGTGGTGCAGAGGTCACATGGCCACCTACTACCCAGTAATTAGTGACATACATCTGTACAGAATCCCACTGCTTTGTCAGAAATACACAACAGTCATGGTGGCCTGGCAGCAGTATGTCTTGCAAATATATGGACATAACAGCACACTGGGTAATTACACTAAGCTGCTAGGCATGTAACAAAGCACTGTGCAAACTACAGGCAGACTTCCATAACACTGGACTACATTTTGTATGGGGGAATACACATGTATCTGCAAATATAGCAGGCTCTACACGCATGTCACTGCACAAACAACAGACACCTGTGAGAAAGTGCATACCCACAACCAATGTGAACACAGCCACAGCCACATATGGTACACAAGCTTAATATGACACTATATGGACTGTCTGATAAACATCATCCTCATATGTGCCACTCACACCCTAACCCTACATAAACTGGGTCACAATACAGTGTGGTCCGATGCCTGTCTGTGGTATGGGACATGTGTGTTTGGCCCTACAGACATGTGAGCCAATAGCATACCATACACTGGAGCAGCATGTAACATCAGATAGAACAGGACCAAGAACAATGGCATCTACCACAGTCTGTGCACAGGCCAAGGTACATATGTGCAATACACATACTGTCAACAGTCACCATAAGTACACAGACCCCAGTACTGTGCACACAACTACAGAATGCCGAGGTTATGTCCTCAGGAAAAAAACCCTACTATACATAACATGTCTGGCAGTCTAATATCTGACTGGCTTGTTATCAGGTATGATGTCAATAAATAATGGTGTACCGAACATATGCACCTCTTACGTCATGACATATGTACAAAGGTTGGCAGACTTGTGGCTGGGGCCACAAACACTGGGCCCATATCGGCATGTTGCTGTGATACCCTCATACATTTACTGTCATAACAGGGTTTGTTGTGACATATGTCCTATGAGCGATATGAAGTCAGTAACTATCATGGCTGTCATCATGTACTGACTGCAGTCCTCAGACTATGCTTCTACAGTTATAAGATAGGTGATCTGTGAGTAACACAAGAAACATAAGACTCCAAACACTGCCCAGTCTGCTGATAACCCTACAGGTGGAAGCTTCCTCAAACACATAACACTGTCATGACAGCTATTAAATCATGTAGGACAGGTATTAAATCATGTAGACCAGCCATATCCACACACACCCTGTTAAACCAACATTACTCCAAATGCAGAAGAGCAACACTTACATTCTGTAGTCATGTCTGGCACTTCCCCCTCCTTTTTGTTGGCCTGTCTCCACAGTGTATGTTGTTAGAGATAAAGCCCAATACCATCTGTGATGCTGTTTGCCAAACACCAACATGAGGTCCTGTTCACAGTGAATGAAACGGCCCAACACCCACATGATGTTCCTAGATACTGGAGTGTGTTTCCATGCAATTGGCTATGGGGATGTTACCACAGCTTACATGCTGAGGAGCTGTCCAAAGGTATATCTGATGGTGAGTGACATCTGCAACAGTGATATAGGAGTGATAAGGTAGGTGTAGTACAAATGCCTGTCCACATGAACAGGTGTCAACATTGACATAGCAACACTCTCTCAGGGACTCACACACATTAACACAGTTGGCAGGGTCAGCAATAGACTTCCTAACTAGCTAGTGTGCCACAATACAGTAATATGGAGGTATCACATGCACCACAGGGGTTATCTGGATGATATATGGGCAAAGGGTATGTGAAGGTGTCTGACATCAGATGGCATGCTTCAGTAGGCCAATGGGAGTTGTAGTGAGTGGGAATGGGGTCAAAATCTTTATACTCCACACACACAGACACAGGGTGCCAGGACTGACATGCATGGGTGCATTGCTTCACAGGTGTATAGTGGTTGATTGTGGCAGAAGGCTGTACAAGGCTAGGTGAACAGTATACCTTGCCATCAGGCCAGCCACAGGACAATGGTCTGCAGTGTGGCTCAAGGGTGTAGTGGCTGGATTGGCCCACACAGGTGGGTATTGTATTCACTATCCAGTCATCTGGTTTACTATTGTGTGTGGCCAGTGCTGTGCAATGCTTACCATGTATGTGTTCTGCAGTCCATGACATGGACAGTGTCTGGGGTGTGCACACATCCCACATGCATGTTCTGTGACATCTGGAACTGTACCTGGGGTGTCTGGGCCAAGTGGTGTACACAGATTGTTATCATCAGATGTGCCAGTCCTGACCTCATGTGGTGGGAACTGGCAATGGACACCAGGTTGATCCTGCACCCACATTGACAGCATGATACAGGTATTCCCTGGTGTCAGTGGCATCTGTCCATACAGGGCATGTGTTTAAGGCATGGTATGTCCTTTGTGGGTCACATTTGATGGCACTGCAGTTGTTGCAGGTGTCCAGTGGGGAACATAGTGAAGGCACACTGTCTGCAATTATGTGCCTATTGTAGTGATGGGACAGGGTGCCATAACCTCTGTAGTCTGCTGCAATCACACCATGTTTACTATCTGTGGGCAATATGCAGGGTACTACCAACAAAGTGGTTGTTGCCCAGGTGAGTGTGTTTGTGTATGAGACATGGGTTGAGAGTGTTCTCTGGGTAATACAAGGGTTGCCTACTTTGTTCGCTAGGCCTTGATGTCGCATGTAGGGGTATGGATTGGCAACCCCAGCCTCTCTGCTGTTTGACATTCGTTATCCTTGTAAGGTGGACATTGTGACATATAACAGGCCCACCATATAAGTAATTTGCAAAACCCACTCCCCAATGAGCCCAGTTGTTGCACACTCTTAGCCATATCCACACAGGATACAAATGACGAAAACAGACACACACACACACACACACACACACACACACACACACACACACACACACACACACACACACACACACACACACACACACACACACACACACAAGTCTCACAGTTGCCATGTCTGGGATTGGAACCTTAGTACTACAGCATTATGCAGTTATAGCATGTGCCACAGAGATTACTGGGCTACTCATTTCCCAAAGGTGTATTTCAAGGTGAATGACATCAGCAGGCTTGCCAAAGAAGGGCAATGGAGGTTGTATTGACTGTGAATGGTCTCAAAAGCGTTGCTCCCTATACAGACAAACAAATACACAAACATCCACACTTGCCATATCTGCGACTAGAACTCCTGCCTAACTAGTTTATCACACTACAGTATTAAGCAGTTATAGGATGTGCCATGGAGATTACTGGGCTACTTCTTCCCCAAAGGTGTATTTCAAAATGAATGCCATCAGCAGGCTTGCCAAAGTAGGGCAATGGAGGGTATAATGAATATGCATGGCCTCAAAAGCATTGCTCCCTACACAGACAAACATCCACACTTACCATGTCTGGGAACAGAACCCCCACAAAACTAGTATATCACACCACAGCATTACACTGTTATAGGATGCACCATGGAGATTACTGGGCTACTCCTTCCCCAAAGGTGTATTTCAAAATGAATGACATCAGCAGGCCTGCCAAAGTAAGGCAATGGAGGTTGTATTGACTGTGAATGGCCTCAAAACCATTGCTTCCTACACAAACAAACACACACACACACACACACACACACACATGCACATGCACACAGTTGCCACATCTGGGATTAGAACTCCTACCTAACTAGTTTATCACACTACAGCATTACACAGTTATAGGATGTGCCACAGAGATTATTGGGCTACTTCTTTCCCAAAGGTGCAGTTCAAAGTGAATGACATCATCCAGCTTGCCAGAGTAGGGACATGGAGGTTGTAGTGAATGTGCATGGCCTCAAAAGCATTGCTCCCTATACAGACAAACAAACATTAGCCATGTCTAGAAATAGAACTCCTACCAAACTAATTTATCACACTACAGCATTATGCAGTTATAGGATGCGCCACGGAAATTATTAAGTGACTCCTTCCCCAAAGGTGTATTTCAAAGTGAATGACATCAGCAGGCATGCCAAAGTAGGGCATTTAAAATTGTAGGGAGTGTGACTACCCTAAAAAGCATTGATCCCTACACAGACCAATGCACACACATGCCACGTCTGGAATTGGAATTCCTATCTAACTAGTTTGTCACACTACAGCATCACGGAGGTATAGGACACACCACAGAGATTACTGGGCTACTTCTTCCTCAAAGGTGTATTTCAAAGTGAATGAAATCAGCAGTGAAAAAATATTTGGAGCTTCTTACTGCTGCTTCTTGCTGTGGGATTTGAAGTCTTCTTAAGACACTCAGTCTTGCTGGCTGGATTCTGCTAAAATTCAAAGTCTGGTTATATTTGCATCCACAGTCTGTCGCATACAGAAACTTGCAGAATATACACTGATGAGAGAATATACTTTGCAGCATCAACTTTAGAGAGCAGTAACAAATAACTTTTTATAATAAACCAAACGGACCAATGTTGCAGCTTAAAAGTACTGTTCCAACTTTACTTCTCATATAGTACAGATGATGTGAGAGATATAACATTTACCTCAGGACTTGTGTCCCTACCATACCTCTAACATAACTAGATTTAATACAGACTTTTTATACTTATTTTAAACACACACCCTCTTGGTTTTGGAAAGATACTGCCTTGATGACGCAAATGCTAACACATCTGTTCTTGTGCAAATGCTGATAAGTGAACTGTCTTCAAGAAAACGCCTTGTGGATTAACTTTCTTAGAAAAACATATTTTTAAACTTTCTTAGAAAAACATGTCCTGTTGTCCATTGAAAGCAGATTGCATTCTTGTCATGTCTGTAAGAAGTCAGCTTTCTTGATGTTTGTGTAATACACTCATAAGCAAGTTCCTTATTTTTTTAAGCCACAGTCATTTAGTATGGTTGCTGATCACATATTACTAAACTCTGTTTCTGCATTTAAGCAAGCTTTTTCTTTCAGCATATTTTCAACAGAATTAATTTCAGCCTTATATTCATAATATCTAACAAGCAGGTTTGCCATAGTAGGGCAATTGGGAGGGCAGCGTGTGTGCCATTGGCCATAACTCATTCATCTAGAGGCAGACACACCACACTCAGGCACACACAGGTTTATATTCCACAGGTATGTGTATACTACTGCCTTGTAGAGTCAAGTTGCACAGTTAGCACTAACACCACAGATTCTATAATGTTGAGGGAGTCCAGAGGCAAATGTCTATGGTGAGTGACATTTACACATCATGTGGTTGCAGCAATTTGGCTGTGTGCTGGGTGGGACAGGTGGAAGGCTCTTTGTCACTGTCACTTTCTTCCACACATCTGTGTATATGTACTTTTGGCATATTATAGTATGTTGTCCTTGGATATATGTGTGTATTCCTATCCAATATGTGTGTAAAGCATGACTGGTGCATACTGAGGAGTGTATGCACTAACATCTACAACTGTCAGATATGTATGATCCACTGTTGTTGCCAGACATTAGCTTCATTTCTTTAAGTGTGTGAGTATACCCAATATGACCTTTCAGTATTTTGTTGTCTGACATTGCCTTCATTGTGTGAGTATACCCAATATGACCTTTCAGTATTTTGTTGCCTGACATTGCCTTCATTTCTCTAAGTGTGGGAACATGTGCGGTATGACATTCTGTATTTAATGTATGACACCATTCCAGGTAGATTGTACTCCAGTGCAGACATTTGTGTTCTACACCTACAGCTAGCAAACTGTGGTCTGCCAGTGTTTGGCCAGACAACATCAGTATTCCCTACTACAAACCCAGATAATGTGCTGCAAACCTGTATGTACAATTCCAAGGGTATGTCCATTTAACAGTTACACATTATACACTGTTTGTCTGGGGTACTTCCCTCTGTGTACTGCTTGTATGGCCCCACAGTAATGCCATGTCCATCTTTCAGATGGTGACACATATTACTTCCAAACATTTACAATGGCTTACTGATAGAATGTGTTATACTGGGAAGCATTGTGTTTGGCACTGCAGTTGTGAGGACTTGGCCCTGTCATCGGCAGTACTGGGCAATGGCCACCAGGACAAACCTCACAATGCATATATACTGACCACTTTCACACAATATACAACACACACCAACGTAACACATGCAGACCTGCATATTGCACACATGCTACAATCTATCCTGCTACCTTGGCCAGCTTAGGTAATCTGTGCTCCACTGGTATTATACCTACACATACATGTTACTACATTTTTACATAGGACTGAGGGGCACACCTGTGTGTTACTATGTGTCTGCATAGGATTGGGGGGCACACCTGTGTGTTACTACATGTCTACATAGGAATGGGGGGGCACACCTGACTGTTACTACATTTCTACATAGGATTGGGGGGTACACCTGACTGTTACTATGTGTCTATATCAAAGTGGGGGGCACACCTGACACTTGTACACATTTGCTATGACTGAACTGGTATGTCAGGTACTCCATTTAATTCTGTAGTCTAACCTATCATGCTGACTAGAGGAATTCAGTGTACTACAAGTCTTAGGTTTGATTGACCTACATATCAGTTTCTGACTTCTTACCCTTCAGAATTAACATCCCACTGCCTGACCTGTTGTAGTCTATCTGTGTAGGTCTGGAGGGGGAATTTACCCATAGCCATCATTCAGAGGCCTTAGCACAGCCTTTGTTTGCATTTATCTATACCTGTCCTGCTGGCTGAGACTGTTGTTGGGTGTGTGAGCTTCCCTGACTGGCATGTGTGTGTCATATGGACACACATGTGGCCCAGCACATTTCCTGCAGTGGGGTTTGTCACCATGTGTAGTACTGGCTACTGTGGTGACACCAGTATTTGTTACAGATCTCAAGCTGCCACCATAGGTGTCTACTATCTGTTGGCTTCCCATTCGGCCACCTGATTCACTTGCATGCTCACATCCATACCATAGACACAGGTAACAACACATACTACTACATTCGATAATTGGTAAGTTGAGTGACTTACCTTGCGGGTGTGCCAGTATTGAGGGTGGTGCTGGAGGGCTGCCTATGTTGGATGCACATAGTACACTCCCTATTCATGGTTGAGCACAGGTATTGTCATGTTTGGCATCCTTTTTACTGTATGTGAGAGTCAGAGAGAGGTGTCATTCCCTGGGTCCCTACTGTGTCAGTGTATGTGCTATGCATTGCCTCTTTGCTAAGGCCATGGCATACTGGGCACACCTCCTTCTGCCTACTGGGGCAGGCTCAGGTTGTTCCTCCTCCAAGTCACTCTGTGCTTGTGCAGGCCTTGGCAATAGTAGGGGACTGTGTGGCCTTGCCCCATGCTTTTCCTGCTGCAGCTGTTTCTGCAGGATCATATTGTGTAGCATGGCATATATGATGACAATTTGAGTACATGTAGCTGGTGAGTACTGCAAGGCTCTACCGTATGTGTCCAGGCACTGGAACCATGACTTGAGCAGCCCAAACACACGCTCTATTATAATTCTGGTCTGTGCATGTGTCTCATTATGGAGTTCATGTTTGGGTGTGTGTGCATTTCTGATGGGTGTCATCAGCCACGACTCCAGTGTGTAACCAGCATCCCCCACTAGGTGACCATCAGGGATGTCCCCATTGGCAAATCTCTGGTACAGCTGTGTCACATGCCAGATGTGGGAGTTATGATAGCTTCCAGGGTAGCCAGCACACACATTCATTATAATTCCCTGGGCATCACACATGACCTGGCAGTTGATGGAGAGGAAGCCCTTGCGGTTGATGTAAACCCTACCCTGCCCACCAGGTGGTGCTTTGATGCATATGTGCTACCTCAGGATATTCTGCTATTTGGTGGAAGGTGGAAGAGACTCATATTGCTGGCCAACACCTCACAGGTGTTGGGGAAATATACATGCTCACAGGTATGTGCTGACATGGCATCCAGGAACTGGTGGAGTACCTGGATGCTGATCCCTGTGAGATCTCCATGATATCCCCAGTTGGCCTTTGGAAGGTACCTGTGGCTAGTATTCTTAACCCTACACATACCTTGGTATCCACTGGGATGGGTTCTCCTCTGTTAGTTCTGTGTGTCAAGCTTGGCCACCACAGCTCAACAATTTGCTGTAGGAGGTCCCTGTCCACCCTATAGAGCTCCACTATCTCCAGATCATGAAGCCTCTGGTAGGTTACCCTGGGTCTGTATACTCTTCTCCGTCTCCTCACTGTGGGTTGGTCGACAGCATTCTCATCATCACCACCCTCAGCCTCTTCCACATGTTGATGTATGATAGCTACTGCAGCCCCTATCATTTTGTTGTTTTTGTTTGTTAAAATGTCCCTGCTTGTATACACTGTTGGTGTAGAATATGTGGGGAAAAAACAGAGGAAAAGGTGTTTGCATAGTTTATAGTAGTGTTCTGGGCTGGCTGCTGCCTGTGTAATTGGCTGATTCTGATATATTTCACCTGCCAGCTATGCTAGTTCTCCTTGATTACCTTCCTACTGCTGTTTTCCCTTCCCATTGCCTTCCTGTTTAAGCCCAGGGGTGCACCAAACAAACACAGTGCTCAAATGTGCTCAGAGCTGCTATTTCCTGGTTTACTTTTTTTTTCCTTTAAAACCCAGTGTGCAGGGCACACACCCGCTTAGGCAATGTAAAGAGTGCTAGGCAGCCTCAGACACACACCCTTGCTTAGCTCTGCTAAGCTATGGGCAAACTCGAGCCACAGGGCTCCAATCCACTTACAGTATGCCTGACACATCCCCTATAATGTCAGCTAACTCTTAGGCTTGATCCATGCTATTTCTGCACTTACACTGTTGGGTGCTGGCTAGCATTGAGGGGAAATCTGGGATTCATGATCATTCCCCTCATTTGCACAGGATTGCCTTGCTAATGCATAGTTACTGGTCCCAAATGGAGCCTCCCCCCTTAGCAACCACTATTCACTGACCATGTTGTGTTCTGCCTGCCATTGAGTATAATGGCAAATAGTGATTTTGATTAGAATGCTTATTTTAGGTTTTTTTTTTATATTTTCGGCCCGATCCTGTTTGCGCACCACTTCCCTACGCTTAAACAGCCAAAATCGTCTAAAAAAAATAAAAGTTATTTTTGCAAATGTTTTCCATGCCAATGGCCATATATTTGGCCATTGGCATGATTTCCACATAATATACACACTTTATTTGGAGCTGTCATGGCTCTGTTTTGTATTTTGCAGAAATGTACTCGGTTACTAACCGAGTACATTTCTGCACACTACACTAGTCCTGCACGGCTGGCTGATACCTTCCTGGATCACAAATTCACCTCATTTGCATGGTTTTCACCTGCAAATGGGGTAATTTGCATACAGGAGCTGTGTGCATGCAGGAATAGTGCAGGGGTGCTCATGCACATTCCTGCAGCTTATTCCTGGATCGCACGGCAGCCATATTGCCTCCAGGAGCTCCTGCACTGTTCCTGCACACCGTGCAGGGCTTGCCGAATTCGCGGATAATTGTTTGGAATATTTCTAGTGATGATGACATTACAAAAAAATGTAGGAATCTGTACCTTTGCAATGCATATTACATGTTCATGATTTGGATATTTGTTCCTCTAGCTTTATCTGCCAAACATCATGGTCTGCATATAATACGGAAAATAACTTAGCCTCTAGCAATGCTGACAAACCATCTTCAATTGTAAATAATGTTTAATACTATATTTTAGCAAAAGAACAAGCTGCAAGGAAATATGAATAACAACCAGAACTGAGAAAAACACACTTTATAATAGCAAAGCTTTCGGATAAAATCCTTCCTCAATACTAATACTAGTATTAGTATTGAGGAAGGATTTTATCCGAAAGCTTTGCTATTATAAAGTGTGTTTTTCTCAGTTCTGGTTGTTAATGCTATATTTTAACCAGTTTGATCACATATGCCATAGCAATACCAATAAAAATCTTATTTTCATCAAAATAGCAATCATAGTCTTCACCATTCTGTTGTCTCTAATTCAAGGTGACCATTTTGTTACAGGCCCTAACCCGGGGCACTCTAGTGCTGCTCCAGAAAGCCAGATCTGTGATTCTGTCCTCCTGGCCCCAGGGGAGTGGAGATAGGGCTGCCACAGGGTCTCGCACCTGGAGCCAGTCAGGGGAGATGACTGTCAGCACAGGCAGGTGGGCCAAGGGTCACCCCAAGAAGCCACATCACCATTCAAACTAAACGGTATTCACCAGGACATTTTCATACCCCTAAGGCAATGTTTGGGATTCCTGGACAGAGACCTCCTTACCAGGACTTTCCCGGAAAAACCAAGATGGTTGGTCACCTTGCTCTAATTGCTTTTTAATTATGGCTAATCTTTACATTCATTTTAATTCCAGAACTAATCTAAGCATAAGATATTAAGAGCAACTGAATCTTTTTGGTACATTCATCATCAGATAGCTTTAGGCTTTATTTGCATGCAGTACTCTCCTGTCAAATTCCCATGACTGTATGTAAATCAGCATAGTCACGCTGGATAGTATTATGCTTCTGTGCAGTTTAGGAGCTGCACATATGACTCTATGACTGCTGCTTTCTACACTCATTCTCTGATTTTATACTTATGTTTTACCATTCTTAACTCCTCACAGGCTACACAGCCCTGAGTATTAGGATAATTTACTTTTTTAAATATTATAATTTGAACAATTATCTAATATTTCTGATTTTTGCTGTGACATTTCAGCTGTTTTGGTCCAGTAATGCCGCTTGGTATCCAACATAGATTAAAAAGATTTTGGCTGGTATAATGGTTAAGGTGCCTGACTTACAGATACAAGGCACAGTGTTTCATTCTCATCTTTGGGAAAGAAATTGGTTGGGCTTAGATTGGCCTTTGAAGAAGCTCAGTTAACTGGAGCTGCTCTATGTTTGGTATCCTTTGCCAGACGTCTAGAGTGTTACTACTTAAATCCAAAGCAAACAGCAAGAAAATAAGTATATATTGAGTTTTATCTGCACTTTGTCAGACCTGCTGAATCTAGCCTGCATTGATACACTTGAACACTAATCCAGCCATCTTACATTAAGAAGGGCTTCCCTGCACCCTTGTTGCAGAAGAGTGTGGATACAGACTTGTTTAAGCAAGGGATTGCTGGAGGAAGGGTCATTGTGTGAGTTCCTCTTGGTAGGTTAGCTTAGAATTGTTTAACTTCATCAATATGTAAGCCTCACATTTGAGCATAGCTGTGCACCATGCAACAAGGGTTAGTAGTGCCCTGTATAGATGCAAATGCCTCAAAACAATTTTTTCCCCTAGACGTCTGTCAGTAGAACCCTCCCAAGCTTCCCTTCTGCACTGTGGACAACTCAGGTGAGCACTGACCAGCATTGCAACAGTGTCTCATCCCTAATCTTCACTAGAACAAGTCCATTTTTTAATCCTAAAACAAAAGCTGATCTAACTTGCCCACTCCCTAATATTACCTACAGTTTTAACCTGATACAATGTATGGTCATTTTCCCACCATTTCTCTGACCAGCCTGGTTGACATGGGCATCCTGAGGCAATGTAGCAATTGCCTCACATATACTAACAACCACTTACTCCTAAAGCAAATACAGTATGTGAGAAATGTAATTATACCATGCAGGAGCGGCCTTAGGTCAACTGGTGCCTTAGGCAAAAGGGCTCCATGGCACCCCCACCACATCACCTGGTGCCCCCATCCTGGTCTACCTACACCAAATAAATATTGAAAAAGTGCCCCTGCTACAGCTTTTCCCTAGACAGCTGCCTAGTTGGCCTATGCCTACGGCCAGCTATGATACCATGAAACTGGGATCAGTCCTCTCACATAACAACAAACAGGACATCAAACAGGTTGTCAGCACACACACACCTCTCCTCTCACACAAGACAAAGTCAAAACACATAAATCTACATACATGGAAGTTCTCACTAAGAGCCTCCTAAAAGATCAGAGACCTCCCAAATGCAAACCACTCACGCATACCAGAACACAAATAGATTCCACTACACATAACAACACACATACCAATGTCTCAGCAAACAAGCCCTTAAGGCAAAACACCACGAGACCAAATATCTTGGTCATAGCTGACTGCATAGTGAGACACATAGATGATCCCTCACCAGGCTGGACAAGGAGAAGGTCATGATCAGCTGCTTGTCAGGTGACAGGACCCGTTAAATCATACATGCACTCAAGTCACTCAACAAGAAGTACCGGTATGACTCTGTCATAGTCCATGCTGGGGTGAATACTTGAGATGTACCTCTCTGGACTATATGAAGAGAGACATGACTGAATTCTTAGATTATGTGTCCCAAGCAGGACTGACCCTAGCCCTAAGCAGCATTCTACCTTCACCCAGGATGATTCCGCAATACAGAAAAAAAAATTATACAGTTCAACAATTGGCTTAGCTTCTAATGTCAATCCAGGGGATCCAGTATCTCTCAGCCTGGGAGGACATGGTCTATAGACTGTGCTGCTTTGTCAGAGATGGTCTGCACCTGTCTCCTTTTTCATAGTTTCATAGTTTCATAGTATAGTACTAGGCTATCTGCCCTGGGGCATTTATAAGCCTAGCCATAGTGATGTGGCTTTTGCCACCCCATGAAATGGTACAAAAATGTACAGAATAAATCTAGAATACTGTGCCTCTGTCTAGTAGTGACACAATGAAGATCCCCTTATATAATAGAATTAGTTTACTGTGCCCCTGTCTAGCAGTGACACAGATGTGACCCCTGGGGTAAACTTACGATCTTCCATCCACTCATCAAGATTTCTCTTGAAGAGAGTCAGTGAGGGGGCTCTGCCTAATACGAACTGGGATCCTATTCCAAAGCATGGGAAGCCTCTTGGTTATGAATCTATCCCTCCAGCATGTCCTATTCATACTTGTGCCGAGGTTTAAGTCTTTAGCTCTCATGGTCCTGATGGATTTGGATTTTTTGAGGTGGAGCATGTCCATCAGATCCTGATTGGACATGGCCTTGTACGTCAGGCAGAGATCACCTCTGAGCAGGCGGTATGCTACTGAATAGAGCTGAAGTTTCTTTAGTCTGGCAGAATAAGACATATGTTGGAGACCCTTGATCCTTTTGGTGAGGTACTTTTGTGGTCTCTCCAGCTGTTGCAAATGCCGGGTGAGGTACATACCAAATGGGGCATTGTACTCAATCATGGGTCTGATGAGGGAGGAATATAGGGGTACAATGACATCCTTGGATCTGGATGTGAATCCCTTCATGATGAGATGTGCAAGATAGAATGTTTTTCTAACCACTTTGGCAACGTGGGTGTCAAATGAGAGGTCGCTGTCTACTTGGGTCCCTAGGTCTCTGATTACATTTTCTGTACTCAGTGGGTTGCTGTCTATGATAATTTGTGGGTACTTTGTTTTTTCCAAAAGGGATGACTATACATTTTTTGGCATTTAGTTTAAGGCCGTGACTACGGCACCAGTTGTCCGTTTCAGTGAGGCCTTTTTGTAGGATGTGTGTGTCTGCTGGTGTATCCACTATGGCGCCTAGTTTGCAGTCATCTGCGAACTTTGTCAGCCACAGCCCTCCCATGTTTGCTTTAACATCTGAGAAATAAATGCCGAACAAGAGGGGTCCCAGGACAGATCCCTGTGGGACACCACTTGTGACTGGCTTTGAGTCTGACATTGCTCCAGCGATTTTAACTTTATGGGTTCTGTCCTTTAGCCAGTTTGCAACCCATCTAGTGACATAAGGGTTTACTTTTAAGCTGTTTAGCTTATCTATGGTGCCTGAGTGGGGTATTGTGTCGAAGGCCTTAGCCAAGTCCAGGTATGCTGTATGGACTGCTTTGCCCTCATCAATGGCTCTAGTGACTGTTTCGAAAAAGTCAACCAGGTTTAAAAGGCAGGCTCTGCCCTTTACAAAGCCGAACTGGGTGGGGTCAAGTGTCTGTAGGTCCCCTATGTCTCTGTTTATGAGTTCCATAATGATTCTTTCCATAGCTTTGCAGACCAGGCTAGTTAAGCTTATGGGGCGGTAGTTTCCAGGGTCTGTAGAGGCACCCCCCTTGTGGAGTGGGGCCACTGTTGCTGTACGCCAGTGTTCAGGTACATATCCCAAAGTAAGGCTAAGGTTAAATAGCATTTTTATGTGTGGGTTTAGCTCCTCTTGGAGTTCACATAACACGCACCCCGGGATACCGTCAGGTCCCATTGATGCTGTGTTTTTTGCTTTGTTTAGGGTGGTTCTCACTTGGACATCTGAGATGACTGGGAGATTACATTCAGCTGGGTTAAGTATTTCTTCTTTTGGGGGTGAAGGAGGGGAGAAATTTGCACTGAACCTGTCAGCCAGAATGTTGGCAATATCTGTGGGTTCAGTGTATTTTTTTGTTGTTGTGAACCAACTCTGAGCATATCTGAGGGTTTCTGCGCAGGTTTCTAACATAGCTGAAGAAGGCTTTGTGGTTATCTTTAGTGTCCTTAGCGATTTTTCTCTCAAAGTTTGCCTTGGATGTTTTTATGAGAGAACGTAGTTTTCTGCTAATGTTGATCAGAGATGTCTTCCCTTCATGGGATTTCGCTCTGACGTGCAGTAGCTTCCTTCCTTTGTTATACAATTTGTTTATGGCTGGGGTCCACCAGACAGGATGCTTACATTTGGTGGAGAGGGACTTGGATTTGTTTGGGATTGCATGATCCATGCATTCTTGGAGATGTCCATAGAAAGCATTTGTGAAGGATTCGGCATTGTGGGATGTGGTATCCACTGGCACAGTGGTCTTAAAGGATACCATCTCAGTCTTAAGAAGAGTGAAGTCTGCTTTTGAGAAGTTTTTCACTGTGGTCTTTTGTGCTGGGGGTGGAGGTGGGATATGTATATCCAGGGTGATTAGTTTGTGGTCAGATCTCACTAGTGAGGGGTATACTTCCGGTGTGGAGCATTTTGTCCCCATGTTTGTGATGATCAGATCTAGTATATTATCTCCCCTAGTGGGAGAGGTGACTAGTTGTTCCAGTGCATTTGAATTTATGAATTCCAGGAACCTTTGGGCTAGGGTATTAGGGCTAGAATAATGTACCCAATCTATGTTTGGGTAGTTGAAGTCTCCCAGTATGATGGTATTTTGTGATACATTCATATCCTCCAATGTCTTCAGGAAGGCTGAGTGGGGTTCTTGAGATTGGGAGGGTGGTCTGTAACATGCTACCAGTTGTATAGCAGTTTTGCCTATGGTTAGTTGCACCTGTATGGTCTCTGATGCTTCATGTGTTGCTACTAACCTGGAGGTGTGGGTGTCCTTTATGAATACGGACACTCCCCCTCCCTTTGTGGTTCGGCCCGGGTTTTGGGGCGAAAAGCATGTCTGAGGTATAGCCTGGTAGTGCTGGGGTGCTCTCAGGAGCCTTGAACCAGGTTTCAGTTACTGCACAGACGTCGATGTTCTCCATGCTGAGGAGTGCATCAAGTGCCTGCATCTTGAGATTTAGACTTCTGGCGTTGAGCAGCATTACCCTTAGTTTTTTCCATTTTTGTTTTCTAAGGAGGTGGGTTTGTCTTTTGAGCATTGCCTAAAAAAGGCACTATGGGGGTGGCAAGAGCCTTAGCCAATATCCGGAAGCCCAGTGGTGACAGGTGTAAGCCATCCCTTGCGAAGCAGTGTGGCTTGTCCAACATATCATCCCAGGCAGACAGACATTGGATCCCCTTAGAATGACACCAGTACTTGAGCCAATTGTTAAAGCTGATCATCTTGTCTTTGTATTGTGGTATAATTCTTGGTGAGGGCAAGATGCTGCTCAGGGTCAGGGTCATACCAGCCTGGGCTACATAATCAGAGAGCTCCTCTATGTCTCTTTTCATGTAGTCCAGGGAGGTACGTCTCAGGTCATTCACACCAGCATGGACAATGACGGAGTCATATTTGTACTTGCTTTGGAGTGACCTGAGTGCGTGTGTTATGTGGTGGATCCTAGCTCCCGATAGACAGCTCACAGTCACCTTCTCCTTGTTCAGCCTGGTCAGTGGGACATCAGTGTGTCTGACTATGGAGTCACCTATTACTAGTGTATCAGGCAAGGTGTTTGGCCTTAAGGGCTGCAATTGGTCGACACACTGATTTATTGAAGTATGTGTTGCATGTGTTTTGTTTTGAGGTGGTGGATTTTTGGATGTCTGCTTTGGGAGCCTCTGTTGTTTTGGTAAGTTTTTTATTAGAGCCTCCGAGTATGTCTTTGTGTTTTTATGTGTTTAGTTTGCAGTTGTGGTAGGTCTATGTGGGACTGGGATTGTTGTGTGTGTGGTTGCCATCTCCTCCTGTCTGGTCATGCCAGCCCTGAGTTGAGAGAGTTCAGCCTCCAGTTTGGCTATATAGTTGCATCTCTCACATGTATTTGTGTTTGTTGGGAGGAGGAGAGGGTTGTCTGTGTACATGAGACAATTGTAGCATTGTCTCAAGATACCCAGATTGACCAGCTGAACTGGAGACGACACCAGTAATCTACCACTCGACATGCTAGAACAGTATAAGGGAGTGGTATACCTTTAAGGGAAGTGGATATTCACAGGGGTGGTAAGTAGATGTAGTGCTTTACTTAGTACGAGAGTGCTTACTTAGTAGAGAAATATTGAGAACAAGTGCTAGGCTTATAATACAGTGAGTAGTCTGTTTATACTAAGAGTAGAGCTTCCTTAAGGGAAAATTTGAAGAACAGACTTGGCGGAGCCAGAAAATGTTTAACCTTGTTTAACCGGCGCTGTGCTATGCGCACGACCGCGCAAAGCCGTGCAAATGCGGATTTTAAACAGTGAACTACAAAAGAGCTAGAAATGGTCCCAAACAACCAATTACTACAGCTTCTTGTGCTGAGGTCACTTCCCCCAAGGACAGGTAGGCTGCTCAAGGCTCCCCACTCCCACTGGTGAGCAAAGAAACTTCCTTCTATCCAAGTAAGGTTTGGCTTTTGGATACTGGCAAAGGATCTTGCCTCCCCCATTGTGCCTTTTTTAGGTAATGTCAAAAAATAAAACTTCTGATGTAACAAAACCCACTCAAGACAAACTCAAGGTTATGCTGCTCAATGCTAGGAGCCTAAACAGGAACCTGCACTCCCTGGAAGCACTCCTCTCCCTGGAAGATGATGATGTCTGTGCAGTGACAGAGGCATGGTTCAGGGCTGTGGAAAGCACCCAACCCTTGCAAAGCTACAACACCTTCCACACATTCAGACCTCAAAATGAGAATGAGTGTGTAAGGACCGAAGGCAGAGGTGCATCTTCATTAAAGCTAAGTACACCTTGAGACTGATTAAAAAGTATGTCTCTCTTGATCTACTCCAGGTCCAACTAACTATAGGCAAAGTACCCTACCACATCATTGTTATCTATAGGTCTCCCACTATGAGTCAAGAAGAATGCACTGCCTATCTGGACCTACTGGAGTCACTCACAATACACCCATTGTCATGAGAGATTTCAGCTATCTCTCCATCAGTTAGGTGACATACACAAGCACAAACATAATCACCCAGAGGTGCTTGGACTTTGTCAATACAAATGCCCTGGAACAGATAGTCTACACCCACACAAGGGGTTCAAATGTCCTAGACTTAGTACTCACCAACATGGGGGGGGGGGGTCAATGCACTCCCCCCCTCCCTCATGTGGTACCTTTCCTGGTAAGGTCAGACCATAAATCAGTCTCATTCAAAGTAATTATTGGACCTGACACCACCACAGGAGTAATAAAACTAAAACATTTTCCAAAGCTAACTACAGTCTACTAAGTGATAGGATAAAAAGTTTGAAACCCCCTGCAAATGCAGCCGACAATGACTCCTATGAAGAGGTGCACACAGATGTCTTGTAAAAATACCTAAATAACTGTATAGATTTGTCTGTACCTGACTGGATCAAAACCAGGTCTTCCCAAGAAAACAAGCCAACGTGGTGGACCTCAATTATAAATAGGTTATATAACAAGAAGAAGAATGATATCTATGAGCAAGAGGTAATTGACTTAGCAAGGCAACTAATCCCTCCATTGCTTGACCAAGCACATCAGACATCTACTAATGTCCTTTAAAGCAAATTATGAAGCTCAAATAACATCTCTAAACAAGGATAACCATAAGGCATTCTTTAGCTATGCCAGAAATCTGAAAGGTAATGGCCAGCTATATGCCAAACTGTTGTGGATAGTACCACTCTTACAGCACCTGAGGACATTTCCAACCTGCTAGCTGACAGATGTAGCATAAATGTGACCCCCTGTACCCATAGCCATACCCCAGACCATTCCTGTCATCAGTCCCCTCCCTAGCATCTCTAGAAAGCAGGTCATATCTGCACTCTCCAAGACCAAATATATGGCCTCAGTGGGACCAGACAACATCCCAGGCTGCTTACTTAGCAATCTAAAACAAGACCTGCTGGAACCACTTGGTGCTGTCTTTAACCATAGCCTTAGAGCTGGCTATGTTCCAGCAGAGTGAAGAACAGAAATAGTAATCCCCATGCACAAAGGAGGCCCATCAACCAACACTGGGAACTAATGACTCATAAGCCTAACCGGCCTCATTTGCAAAACCATGGAAAGAATCATCATGGAACTTATCAACAATGACATAGGTGACCTTCAAACTCTTGACCCAACCCAGTTTGGCTTCATTTAGGGTAGATTACGCGTGTTAAACCTGGTGGACTTCTCTGAGAATGTCACCAAAGCCTTGGATAAGGGTAAGATAGTGTATACCACCTATCTTAACCTAGCCAAGGCTTTGACACAATTTCCCACTAAGGCATCATTGAGAAACTCACCCAGCTGGGGATTAACCCTTACACCACTGGATGGGAAGCAAACTGACTCATAGACAGAACTCACATAGTTAAAGTCAGGGACTCCACCTCTACCAGTAGACCAGTCACCAGTGGCATTCCACAAGGATCTGTACTGGGCACATTACTGTTTGGAATCTATTTCTCAGAAATTCAGGCCAAAGTAGATGCCCTGTGGCTTGCCAAGTTCACTGATGTTTGCAAATTGGGTGCAACATTGAGTCCCCCAATGAAGTTAACATTGTACAGAAGGGACTAACACAAACAAATTATTGGTGCAAAGCCACAGATTAAAACTAAATGTAAAAAAGTGCATTATTATCCCCTTTGGCAAAGAGGAATACCCTGCCAACCACAGTATTGACAGCATCCCCTAAGCTCAAACCCAATTGTGCATGACTTGGGAACTTCAATCACCATGTCTGCACAGTGGTAAGA
Organism: Protopterus annectens; assembly: GCF_019279795.1. NCBI lineage: Eukaryota > Metazoa > Chordata > Ceratodontiformes > Protopteridae > Protopterus > Protopterus annectens. Next base: position 572,880,818 of record NC_056745.1, read on the forward strand.
AAAACCTTCTATATTGCACATCTCATAAGTAAAGGCATCTAAGGATGTTATAACTCCACTGTAGTCGATCCTTGTTAGGCTACTGATTAAGTACAATGCCCCCTTTTGCATGTACCTCACCAGACACCTGCAGCAGATGGAGAGACCACAGAGTTTTTTTATAGAGAAATTTTAGGGCCTCCAAACCATGTCTTACATGGAAAGACTGAAAGTCCTGTAACTGTACTTGGTATCTCACAGGCTGCTGAGAGGTGACTTGTGCCTAGCCTACAGGGCAGTCTCTGATCCTGCCCTAAAGGAAATGCTGCACATCCACAAATCAAATAGCCTGTGATATCCACAGAACATACTGGAGAGACAGATGTGTCTCCAAGAGATTGCTGTTCCTTTGGAATAGGCTCCCAATTCATGTCAAGCAGAGCTCCTCACCAACCATGTTCAATATAACCTGGACAATTGGATGGGAAGCCATAAATTCACCCCGGGTTTGGTGTGCATGTCTTGTTTGGACTCTGCAAATAACACTCATCTATCTAAGGTCTTTGGGGTAACTCAGGTATAATATGGCTAAGACTGTAAGGATAACTAGGGTGTAATGCGGCTAGGCTTATAAGGCCTCCAGGTTCGTTAGCCTAGAAACCTCCTATGAACCTCTGAAAAAAGTATGCACAGATGTCAGCATAGACATATCTAACTGCAATGCTTTAAAAGCATCTTGAGACAAATACTACACTCTGAACCTCTGTCCAGTTTTAGTTATACAGTCAAATTTCTCTATTTCTTTCTAACAATATCCCTTGCACTCTTGTCTAACTGCTTCTGTGCATTCAAAAGTTTTACTGCATCAAGTCTTTCTACTTGTAACAAACTCACAAATAGCTCAGTGTCATACTTCTATTCAACAACATGCAAATACTTATGAATGCACTTCTTTTTATTTATCTACACATTAACACAATGCTCTTGTAGAGCAGAGATTTCACATGTGTTAAATTCTGGGTAATGCTTGCTCTCATTATAACCACAACTACAACATGAGTCATGGGTACATCTCATAAGACACATTACCTACCTATACAACATTTCATACTAGCTTTCATACTTGCAATACTCCCACACGCTTCCTCATACCATATCCACCTTTGCTCCAATGATTTTCATGTATCTGTCAACAATATTACTGTAAAAATTCCCTATATATTCCAAACATCTATAATAGCTACTACATACATCCTAGTAATCTATGAAACTTGGTTGAAACCAAGCATCAAAGATAAGGAAATCACCCCACCCCCAGAAATAAAGCCTACCAAAGCCAAATTTGAGGTAAGTTTGGCCTCCCAGGCCAAGGACAGCCACAAAGCATTCTTCAGCTATGTCTGCAACCTCAAAGGCTATACACAATTGTGGGCAGAGCTCATTGTAAATGGAGCCACCTATACTGAGCCAGAAGATGTAGCAAACCTCCTGGCTGATAAATTCATCTCCATCTTTACTCCTCTATCCCCTTCAACCTTCCCTCAAGAAATATCATCAAATATAACTCCCCCTACTATCACTAGGAAACAGGTCCTTAATGCTCTCTCTAAGACCAAGAACACTGCATCACTGGCCCCAGACAACATCCCAGGATGCCTTCTAAATAGCATGAAACATGACTTATCAGGGCCTCTGGAATTACTATTTAACTATAGCCTCCAAACAGGCTTCATGCCTCATGAATGGAGAAAGGCAACAGTCATCCCTCTGCACAAAGGTGGACCATCTACAGACCCTGGAAACTATAGACCCATAAGTCTCACTAGTCTTATATGTACATCCATGGAAAGAATTATCATGGATTTGATCAATAGAGATATAGTAAACCTCCAGACGCTGGACCCAACTCAGTTAGGTTTCGTCAAGGGCAGATCATGCCTACTCAACTTGATGGACTTCTTTGAGAAGGTCACCAAAGCAATGGATAAGGGCAACATTGTTCACACTACCTACCTTGACTTGGCCAAGGCATTTGGCATAATACCCCACTCGGGCATTGTTGATAAACTCAAGAGGTTAGGTACAAATCCATATGTCACCCAGTGGATAGCCAACTGGTGCACAGACATGACTCAGTAAGCTATAAATTGGGGAGTCCACCTCTACAAAGAGGCCAGTCACAAGTGGAGTCCCTCAGGGATCAGTCCTTGGACCACTCCTTTTTGGCATTTACTTCTCAGAAATCAAAGCCAATGTCAGTTGTCTCTGGCTGACTAAAATTTCAGATGATTGCAAATTAGGAGCTGTCATTGAATCTCACACTGGCACAACTGTTCTTCAGAAGGGGCTGACACAAACAAACAACTGGTGTCAGAGCCATGGACTAAAACTAAATGCCAAGAAATGCATAATAGTATCCTTTGGGAAGTCATCCATCCCTGGTAACTGTCATATTAACAACACAACCCTTAGGGTTGACACAGTAGTCAGGGACTCAGGGACACACATAGATAGTAATCCAGCCTTTGATCATCACTTGTCTATAGTGGTGAGGCGATCATTCTATGTTGTTCAACTTATAAACAAAGGTATGGCATCTAAGTCCAAGGAAGTCATTGTTCCACTGTATTCGTCATTCAACTGACCTATCATTGAGTACACTGCTCCCTTTGGTATGTACCTAACCAGGCATATACAACAACTGGAATGTCCACAGAGGTTCCTCACTAAAAGAATGCAGGGCAAAAGTAATATGTCCTATGCAGACTGCCTCAAGGCCCTATCCCTGTATTCTGTCTCCTACAGGCTTTTGAGGGGAGATCTATGCTTGGCATACTGGGCATTGTCAGACGTCATTCTGATGGACCTCCTGCATATCTACAAAACAGAAAGTACAAGAATTACCTGTTCTAAAGACTTAAACCTTGCCTGTGATATAAACAGGACCTACTGGAGAGATAGGTATGTATCCCAGAGACTACCCGGTCTATGGAACAGGATCCCCATCCATATGAGTTCCTCCCTAACCCAATTCAAGTGCAACTTGGACAATTGGATGGGAAACCGGAAATTCATCCCTGGTTTGACACCTATGTCTCTAATGCAAACAGGTAACCTGTAAATGGTTTATTTCCCAGGCCCATACTTACACTTATCATGGGTATCAGAACTTGTCAGTGATTTGGGATGCATGGCTAGGCTTAAAAAGGCCCTTGCGGTTGTTAGCCTAGTAAACACCTATGAACCTATGAACCAAGTTACACCATATACAGACTTAAAAGAATGGCAGAAAAGATGGTGACATAGTTATAATATATTCTAGCACCCCGGAACTCTCTCTCTCTCTCACTTTCTATCCAAATTCTCCCCAAATTCAATAATGCTGAGATACTAATCTCGCTCTTCCAACTAAATAACTGGAAAAGCCTCTGTACCACAGCTCTATATATCCTACCTGGTGATAACATGAGCACATTAGAAAATTTCCTCTCCTTGACATTATATATTCACCACTGAACAATAATCCAGAGTGACTTAAACACTGAATAGCGCTTCCTCAAATCTGACTCTCCCTCAGTGTCACTAAACTTATATAGTTAGTCACAACTTATTCATACTGTCACAAGGCTAACCAAGTCAAATAGGAAAAAGTCAATTAGACTCGTTTTAAATAAAAAAAAATGATAAAATTTCTTCTTCAGGCACCTCACCAGATACATTTAGTGATTATCCAACAATTTTTGACCTTAGACGCACAACATCTCAACCCAAGAAATACCGTTTTAAAACAATACAAAATCTACCAAATTTAATAAAGAAACTTTCTTACCATTCATGCTTTTGTAAACTGGAGCAACCTTAAAACCATCCCCCTAGATGACGCAGTTAACTTATGTAATATTGCCTACCGCAATATTCTAAACAAACTGGTACCCATATGTAGGAATAGGGTCAAACAAAACACTGCACCCTGGTTATCTGCAACAACCAAAAAATAAATGCAGGATAGGGAAAATGTATGGAAAACATAGCAAGTTAACAAAATGCAACAAAATCCTCATAACTTCAGACTCCCTCAGAATGAAACCAAAATAAAAATTAAAATAAAATGAATCACTATTTTAACCTACAAAACAATCACCAAAAAATCCTATTACTTTCTGAAGCTCTACCAAAAAATGTTTATCCCCTGATAGAATAGAACAGCACAATCCCTACCCCAACAATATTGCTTCATTATTTAATTCCCACTTCATCAACACCATTAAATCACTACTTAATATAGACACTATTCACCCCGGATTAATGTCCAAGTAAGTGGCAGCCATAACAGTTTCTCCATATATACTGTCCCAACCACTGTCACAGATTGGCTGCAAGAAATCAAAATAGTTATCTCCACAAAGAGATGAGTCACCAGTGGGGCCCCCCAGGGTTCTGTACTGGGACCTCTCCTGTTTGGCATCTGCTTTTCTGAAGTAAAAAAACAATACTAAGGTAATACTATGGTCTCTGGCTGATTACGTTTACAGATGACTGCGAAATAGGAGTAGTCATTAAATCCCCAAATAAATAACTGCTGCCAAAATCATGAACTGTAACTTAATGCCAAAGAAGCATTATCATATCCTTTGGGAAGTCATCTAGCCCAAGGAACTACCACATTGACAATGCACCCCTAAAAGTTGACCCAGTAGTACAGAATTTTGGAATTTATGTGGACAGTGACCTAGCAATTGAACAACATGTGTCCATTGGTGTAAGAAAGTCCTTTATATTATACAGTTTATAAACAAAGGGATTGTGTCTAAATCTAGGGATGTCATTGCCCCCTTTTATGTAACCCTCATTAGGACAATCACTGAATATAATGCACCCTTTGACATGTATTTGTTTAGACACATGCAACAAATGGAACACCTACAGAGATTCCTTAATAAGAGGATAAAAGGCATAAAAAATGTTCTGTATGAACTGACTCAAAGCCCTGCCACTTGTCCTATAAACTGCTAAGAGGAGACCTGTGTTTGGCATACAAGGTATCCTCTGACCCAATACTGATGGATTTACTGCACATCACCAAGTCAAATTGCATGATTAAAACTTTATCTATGGATCTAAACCTTTTCTGCAACATGAACAGAACAGTTTGGAGGGACAGGTATATCTAGCAGAAGGTACTGCAGCCCTGGAGCAGAATCCTGATCTGCATAAAACAAAGTTCATATCTGTCCATATTCAAGCTCAACTGGGATCTATGGATGGGAAACAGAAAATTTACTTGACTGCCCCTATACTACTAATGGACAGAGGTAGCTCCTAAATGGTCTACCACTGGAGTTAGGTGCAATCAACAGCACTTTAAATATGAGGTCCTCACTAGGACCTTATGGGATTGCATATGTAGAAAGTGTCAAAATGAGACGCTGGTATGAATCATGACATGCAAACCTTACAAGGATATTCCCAACATCTGCAAACCAGGAAATATTTCACCTATGTTTCAGAAGATGACTGTGGATCTAGTGGTCTCAAGATGACTACTCTGTCTTTCATATTCTGCAACTCACTTTTCTTTCACTATCTGTCTGCAGCTTTAGTACTTCTGCATGTTGCTACAGTCTTCTCATTTGCAAGACCATTCTGTAACTTAATAAGGCTTGTTGCTGCATTCTGAGAAATGGTAAATTGCAGCTTACAGTCAAATAAACATCATTCAGTACATGCTGCCTTTAGTTTAGGCTAACTGAACCCAACTTGTCTGTCTTACATTTTTTTAGTAAGGCTAAACAAGTTCTAAGAACCCTGGCCTGCTAGAATCAGCTGATCTTTTAGAACTTTGTACATAATATAGTACATCATAGTAACCTGCTGGAGCTGAAATTTGATCTGCTCTGAGAAGAATTCATAAGAAGTATCTCCTGCTGCAATAAAGTAAAATATAAATATAATAAAACATAGGCCCATGAACGCTTATGCTGTTTTCTGTACTGGGTTAAAAGGTTAAACCTCTGGCCATAGTTTCCTTGTTGCATTAAGTAGGGGGTGGCAAAAGGAAATTTCTCTACACTCAGTTGGCATATGGAGGCTAGACTTCTAGTTGGCTGTTACTATTCAGAAGCTGCTGGGAAAGTTAAAGTGCTTATAGAAGGAGATGTGCACTGGTACCATAGTCTAAACCTTGTTCCCTAAGTAAGGAATAATTTTTCATAGTCTAATGAGCAGCATACTTATCCTTAACCCTCTGACATTTACTCATCATAAATGTCTGTAATAAACTCTACTCATATACCTGTACAACACTGGAGGTATGGATTCAAATATACTTGGACATCATTTTCATTTAACGAGTCAAATGTTCTGAATAATGTCACACTCAAAACATAACAAATTTAAAAAATTATGCCATATATATAATCTTATTCAAGACTGGGGGGAGTGGATTCAATAAAGCCTACACAAATTAATTTTCCATGTAGGCATAGTGGCACAGAGCTTACACGGAAGTAAGCAGCCATGTGATCCAGTAAACAGAGCCAAGGGGCATGCACGAGCATGCCAACACGGAAGTATCAGTGGCATGCAAATTACCTCATAAGCAGGTGAAGTGCATGCAAACGAGGGTGTAGAGTGATTTAGCAAGCAGATAGGCAGTTGTGAATCCCATGTTGGTGTCAGAAGTCTACACGAAAAATGTCCATGTCCATGAAATGAAAAAGTGAACAGGGGCTGTAGAAGCCTTGTTAGAAGGTCAAGGTAGGCTGTTAAAAAAAAAGATAGAAAATTGCCTGGAAAAGCCAGTCATTTATAACTTACTGATTACCCCTGTCCCACTGAAACTGGGATGTTATAACCCCTCAGTGATGTACTTGGCAGGTGTAATGCATCATAATTAGCCAATCACACAAACTGCATCTGCAGCAGAACACTATAAAGTATGCATGCACCCTACAATCTGATTTTTTTCCCCATAATATGCACCATTGGAGTACAGCCCTTGGGAATTTTAATTGACAGAATGTTAGGGGTGCTGCAGCTCTGCTAAAATTGCCTGGAAAAGCCAATCATTTATAACTTACTGATTACCCCTGTCCCACTTAAACTGGGATGTTATAACCCCTCAGTGATGTACTTCGCAGGTGTAATGCATCATATTTAGCCAATCACACAAACTGCATCTGCAGCAGAACACTATAAAGTATGCATACACCCTACAATCTGATTTTTTCCCCCATAATATGCACCATTGGAGTACAGACCTTGGGAATTTTAATTGACAGAATGTTAGGGGTGCTACAGCTCTACTAAAATTGCCTGGAAAAGCCTATCATTTATAACTTACTGATTACCCCTGTCCCACTTAAAATGGGATGTTATAACCCCTCAGTGATGTACTTAGCAGGTGTAATGCATCATAATTAGCCAATCACACAAACTGCATCTTCTGCAGAACACTATAAAGTATGCATACACCCTAAAATCTGATTTTTTCCCCCCATAATATGCACCATTGGAGTACAGACCTTGGGAATTTTAATTGACAGAATGTTAGGGGTGCTGCAGCTCTGCTACACCTTTATGTGCTAGATGCTGAGGTCAGTGCTGATGCTGTTGCTGACAATAGGCCTAGACTGAGAAGGAGAAGAGAGTTCACGCCCAGGATAACCTTCCAGGAACTACATGAGCTGGAGATTGTAGATCACTACAGGGTGAACAGGGACATACTACAAGAACTCACAGAGCTCTGCCGCCCTCAATTCAGACCCAGAGCCAGCAGAGGGGGACCCATCTCAGTGGAAACAAAGGTATGTGTAGCCCTTAGAATACTAGCTACAGGTACTTTCCAAAGACCAACTGGGGACATGATGGGGGTCTCACAGACATCATCATCCAGGGTACTCCACCAGTTCCTGGATGCCATGCTACCACATGCCAGTGAGCACATTTATTTATTTACCCCACAGCAGAGGAGAGGGTCAGCTGTATGCATCTCTTCTACCATGTAGAACACTACCCTGAGGTACTGGGTGCCATAGACTGCACTCATGTACACATCAAACCACCACCTGGTGAGGAGAGTAGAGTCTACGTCAACCACAAGGGGTATCACTCCATCAACTTCCAGTTTGTGTGAAATGCCCAGGGCATTATCATGAATGTGTGTGCTGGCAGTTATCATGACTCCAATAATATCTGGCATGCATCACAACTGTACCAGATGTTTGCTAGGGGGGACATCCAGTATGGCCATCTACTGGGGGATACTGGCTATGCACTAGAACCATGGATGATGACACCCATTAGAAATGCACACACACCCACAGAAAAATGCCATAATGCGGCACATGCACAAACTAGGAATGTCATAGAACATGTGTTTGGACTGCTCAAATCACAGCTCCGGTGACTCAATATATTTGTTGGAGCTCTGCAGTACTCTTCAGCCACATTTGCACAGATGCTCACAATATGTGCCATGCTACACAATATGATCCTGTGGAAACAGCTGCAGCAGGATCATCACATGGAAGGGACACACAGCCCCCCCACCATGCCTAGGTCCCCACAGCCACACCCACAGGGGGACTCGCAGGAGGAACCCCCTGAGGCTGTCCCTGTTGGCGTGCTCAGTATGCCCTAGCCTTGGCAAAGAGGCAACACATAGCACATGCACTGACAAGCTCGGGTTCTAGGGACTGACACCTTACTCCAACTCGCATACATAGCAAAAAGGATACCAGCCACACCACACAACCTGTAGCTTACCATGTATTGGCTGTGTACTGCATGCATCAGACAGAGTCAGCCATGAAATACAGGTCTCCCAACCACTGCATTCACAAGGTATGTCACTCTCTAGACTATGGCAGCATATGTATGGACCTGCTGCATGTATGCAAGGGAATAGAGTGGGCTGCTGTGCTACTTGCAGAGAAGTGACAACTAAGTCGGACAACAAATAGTCTGTCCAGTACTGAGTGCCCCATAATATGCATTAGGCCACATGCCAGAAAAACCCACAGCAGTATGCATGCCAAACAGTGGGGTCATAGGTAAGATGCACAACTGTCAATGCCAGAGTCCCCTACCCCCAACACGACTGTTTCCATATAACTGAAGTAACAGTGTATGTTTGCAAGGATATATCAGCAGACCAATCCCAGGGCTATCACAAAGAACCTGGCCACATGTTTTATTGTCCACAAAACGCAGGGGTCACAGTGTATGTCTGTCTGCTGTTGATAGTGTGAGGACTTAACTCATTCACTCCAATGGAGCTCAAGAAGTTTGCACAGTAACTTCCAATGGGTGGAGCCTAAGCATTTTGACAGAATCAAGTTATGTCTTCACATTTCAAATAAATGTTCATATCATTGGAACCTCAGGGTTTATGAAAGATAGTATAAATGGCAAACTCTTCAGGACAAACCAATTTTATCGTGGTAGTATTCTTTAGGTTCTAGGTAATTAAACCAAATTTGTTAAGTCACAGTAAATACAGTAACCATTACATTTGTAATATTTTGTAAACAACTTACAATATCTCAGCAACCGCTCAAGCTACACACATACCATCAGGAGCAATTTATTCATCTAGCTAAGAGCTTTCATATGAGGCTAAGGAGTTCTATCTATGTTACTTGGTTGTTGAGATATTTAGAAGAATGTGAAAATTATATCTATATAAATTATCATAAAAACAGTTAATATGTATTTACCTGCACTAGACAGAGGTCAAATATTAATGCAGTTGAGTTTGCCATTGTGTAAGTTTTAAGATGAAATATTTTAAAACCTTGTAAAGCATGGTTTTGGAATTATTAATGAAAATATGAATAGGCAATATTTGATGCCTAGAGGCATCAGTAGGAGTTAACTGTAGATTCACCTGGAGGCGTCAGTCAAATGTAATGAGTTAAGACCCACTTTCTGGTGGCTGGTGTGGCTCACTGGGCTAAATGCATTAGCATGGTTGATGGTGTTGATGGTGTGAAGCTCACTGCACCTACAACTTTTGCATGTGAGGTACTCATATGGTAGGAATCACACAGACTGTCATAATGCCACAATCTGTTATGGCAAGAAAGCTGGACAAAGCCAGAGACAATGGGGATAGAGGGCCAAATGCACAGACATTATACATGCTCTAGATCACGTAATAGGTGGCTAGTATAGCACTGGGTTGCAACAGATCAGATTAGCAGCAGGATGTAAATGCCATCACATAACCATGTCAGTATTTACAATAATTCATTGGGCTCCACATAGTAGTATATTACCAGAAAAACACAACTGTATGAGGAGCAGAGCAGGCATATGGGGTGGAATGCTGGACATCCTGCAAAAACTTGTAGAGTGAGAGGTATGTAGACGGTCACCTTGTGCGCGCTGTTATATCATGTACCCCAGTCACATCATACCTATAACTGCTTAGAGAAGGAAATCTGGACAAAGTCATGAGCAGTACTGGGACAAAGGCCCACATATAAGGAGTAGGATAAACCACTGGCCATACAAATGTAGAAAGTGCAGAGAATAGCAGGTCATGCATTAGCATGGGCTCCCTGACGTGTATGAAGTGAGTAACTGAAATGTCTTTCAGAATTTCCTAATGTCAGCCTATAATGCTAAGCCAGTAATGTACCAGAAAATCACAATGCTATGTAAAACATAACATACATATGATGCAAAACTCTGTACATTCTATTACAGTCTGTACAGGTTATAGGTATGAGACATATATTACAGTCAGCACACAGCCGGGGAATGCCTTAGACAAAATAACATGGATGTGCTGGACTGCTGAAGCAGGTGCAACAGCCAATTTGCTGCAGCACACAAAATTTCAGACTGGAGAACAGGTAGGTCTGGCCTGGAGTCACCTTGTAAGTGCTGACAGTCACACTGGGCATGCTTCTATAGTTAGCTAACTTGAGCCTATGTCTGATGCATCAGCTGCCTAAGGAACTGATATGTGAAAAGATGTCTCATGCATACAGGCAGTTATGTATACGTATCTGTCTCTCCCTAGCCCCCTCACACATGATTACCCTATCTATCAGCAGTATGTGGCACATATATATATATATATATATATATATATATATATATATATATATATATATGTATGTAGAGAGAGAGAAAGCTACATAAATGTGTAGAGTGATTTAGACCCTCCACATATATGTCAATAACACAGTGACATAACACATACTCACAGCTACAGTTGCATCCCTGAGATATACGTATATATATATATATATATATATATATATATATATGTGTGTGTGTGTGTGTGTGTGTGTGTGTGTGTGTGTGTGTGCGTGTGTGTGTGTGTGGGGGGATGTACGAATGTCCACATGTACACACAGAATGCTGGGGTTATCTACACCTACACACAAAGCAGTTGTCTGATGGTAACAGACCAAGGCCACATCACGGCAGAATCTGCCCAACCACAGAACCCTGTGCCTGTGGAATATCACCCTGTAGACAGACAACGTTGAGAGCAGGTGTTGTAATGTGCAATGTCTTCAATGCAGGACTTGGACAGGCCATATTGTCACTGGCCACTTGTCCACCTAGCAAACTGCAACTGGCCAAGACTTGGTGAAACTGGTACCTGTACACACATAGCAGGGGTATTAACAGGTACGCCACTGCTAGGACACTAGGTACACTAACAGCATAAAGCAGGTCCACTCTGCAGGCCACACATGCTGTGTAATACAAGGGCACTTTGAGTGGTCAACAAATACCATGGCTGTAGCCACATGTACAACAGATATAAGTGGTAGTGCATGCAATAAGTACTGCGAGCTATAGTGTGTACTAATAGTAGGTAGGTAAGGGTTCTAATATCCCATCAGCCACCTTGTATGTTTCCGTGTGTGTGTAGATATTTCCCCTACACCAGTACAGACATGCCCATCTAGACTATGTCTGTGCAATGGTTAATCAATTTGTGACCCTGTGACTACCGTCCTCTTGAACATTGGCTTCCCTGTTAATACCTGCTGATGTCATCTACCTTAACAGCACTGGCTGACAATTTAACAGCAGATAAGCTCTGTGGCACATGTGATAAGTACATAGTGCTATAGTGTATTCTACTAAATAGGTAGGGGTTTTAATCTCATAACAGGCATCTCTGTGTGTGCAGAAATATAACCCCTTTGCAGCAGTGTGCATCTGCCTGAATTGCATATCTCTGTGTACTGGTTATACATTTTAAAGCCCTGTGAGTACCTGTCAACTTCCCCATTGCCTCCTTTACAAGGCCTGCCAATGCCATCCACCTTAACAGCACTGGCTGGCAATCACAGAATAGATAAACTCCATGGAACATGCAATACATGCATAGTCCTGTAGTGTATACTACTAGATAGGTAGTGGTTCTAATCTCACAACAGGTAAATATGTGTATGTGTGTGTAGCTACATTTACATGCAGCAGTACCCATATGTGTGTGCAGTGATCATGCATTTTACTCCCCTGTGACTAGCAGCTGGCCCTAAATGGCCTACATTTACCTAGGCATAAATGCTATCTTTATATGTACAGAACACCCAGGTAACACATCTCAAGGGTAGCAGGCCTTGTCACAGGGTATGCATGCATGATTACCCTGACTGCCCCCATTATTCCTGACACACTGTTCTACACATATGCATGCAGATAATCAGGCATGTATACAGCCGTGCCTTGCTGATGCCATATATCTGCTGTGTTGCTATGCCATCCTGTACCACTGTATTGCTGCAAAGTGTCCATAGCTCAGCCACTCAGACCTCCTGAAACAGAAACATACACAGTTATGTGAGACACATGTCAATCTGCAACACTACCAGCAGTCTAACATCATGCAATAAACATACACAAACTTTGTTGTGTACGCATGACACATACCTGCATACAGCACCTGTCATGCCCATCACAGCTCAAATGGCACAACACTACCACACTACAAAACCTGCATGTAAAGTATTATAGTTAACATGTGCATCAGGCACATATTTGCAAGTCCCTGCATCGATGGCATAGATGGCAGAGATGTGGCACAGGTATCATCACATGCACAGGGTGTGGTGTGTGAGCACCAGAGGCCTAGGCTGTGCTAAACAGTTGGCAGCATGTGTGTGAGTCAGGAAGGGGTGCTGATTAGGTGGGCCATGGAGAGGTGCCGTGTGTGCCTTTTGTTGACCTGCATGTGACAGTGATGTCTGAGTGTGTTTGTGTACATAATCAAGTCCTGGGCTAGCCCTACACATGTGCATGTTGGACAGCTGTGGACTGTACATGGCAGAGTGCAGAGTTCACCATCCCCAGCCATGAACACAGGAACTGGTTCTGCCAGAAGTGGCACTGGCATCACCATGCCCAGGGTCAGATGCAGTGCTAGCAGCTGACAGTGACTGCTGCCTGCTGGGCCCATGTTCCCCATGAGTCCACCAAGAATGATGTGCCCATGGCCTGCCACTTCATGGTGTGGACAGCACATTCCCTTCTGTGGTGATGGAGGTACTGCCACTATGGGAGCATGAGTATGTACATCCACATGTCCGATGCCCTACTCCAACCAGATGTTCCAGCATAATGTGCAGTGAAACGCTGACACTCTCTGTGTCCACCATCTGTCCACTACATCAGCGAAATGATCCGTGGCATCACCAATGTGGTGAAGTCAGTCATGGATGTCAGACTGTACTGCATCCATAATCTTGAGCATCTCTCTGGTGTTGGGTTCAGAACATGTCTGTGGCTCCACGACAGATCAAAACATGCAGTGGGTGACCCGTGATGTGACACCTGTGACAGGTGGTAGATGGGCAGCAGTCCTCCTCCAAGCACCCTTGTCAATCTGTCTGTGTGGGACATTGCCAGCTCTCTGGCTATGGCCAGTGTTTACACTCACTGATGCCATAGTTACCACACTGTTCTGTTTGATGTTGCCACACTCTGGCTGTGCTATATCTGTAGCCTCAGGTGACTGAGTATGTGTGGGCATAGTGACTGTGTGCGTGGACAAAGGGGGAGGAAGTGGGATGTCAACCCATGAGACATATTCAGCCCCCAGCAACACCACCTCTGCCTCACTATGGCCACCATTGTCATCAGAGTGGAATGAGACATTGACATCAGGTTGTGAGGGGGGAAAGGCTCCAATCCCCATGTTCACCTGTGAGGAGGAAGACAAGATAATTACATTACTACCTGCACTATTATGCATGGTAATCCACACAGAAACATACACGTGAGGAGCCACAACTGCATTACACTTCACACATAATATTTCTAATCCCATGCATAACACACAAACACACTGCAACATACACATACAAGATAGACCCTTTCTAACATGTACTGCAGTCATATCCGGTTAATGTTTCCAGTACAATACACCTGTGAGATGAGAAATATGTCAGTGTATCTGATAGACCTCCCCCTAAAACACAGTGTACCCTTCGTGACCATAATATGCCAGTTATAATATCATTGCCTCAGGTATGTAGCATCTCCATATTGTGTGTGAACAGGCAACTGTGAGCGATTGCCTCCTGTATAGCAGGCTGCATAGTCCTTCACAAAATTAAGTGCAAATGTGTTAATGTCCCTGCAAATACATCACTGTCATTACCCATTCAATGCACTCCATTTAACTGATCCACAATCAAACATACGAACTAGTCTACTCTAGCTAAGCATAGCACTTATACTTAGGTCAAACTGGTAGCACTTAACATTCTTAGGGTATATATCATCTGTAAAACAAGGGGATCACACTTATCAGGTGCAGCACCTTGGACTCTGGCCACACCTGACAGACCTATGGAAATGAGAGGGAGAGGTATTGTCAGCAATACCAAATGTGTCATTGTTACAGGGTAATATGTGCATATATCCCCATGTACATTAGCTAATATGATACTGCCTACATTGCTGACATTTTGTGTACATGTGCACAATTGTGCATTAAAACTACCCCCCCCACAATGCAGATAGACCTGACACCCATGTGCTAGTATACAGAGGCTGCCACAATGACTGACACAGTATTACAGTAATGAACACAGGAAGCTTACCTGGATGCTCCTGTGATGTGGAAGCTGTGGTAACCATCTCCACGATGTATGGAGTAATGGATGCTTGTGAGCTGGTGGTTGTTCACAGGTTCACCAGGAATTCCTCTGTGGCCACCAGTGACTGTTCTGCTGCCGGCACTCCACCTGATTGTTTAAGCAGTGCTTATCATGGCTTAGCAAGGCTTAGCAGATCTTAGCTGAGCAGACCAGATCATGATTTAAAAATAATTGGCATGACTTATCTTGTGAAAATAATTGTTTAATTTCCCTTCCATGCATTAAAACCCCACACCTACTGCATAGGAGGCCATAACTCTATCTAATTGGCTACATTGATATGTATAATGGTGGTATACTTTTACATATACCTCTCAGCTAAGTTTAAGCACTGCTAAGCACAGCGCAATGCTGCACAAACCCGCTAAGCTATGCTTAAACTTGACCTTTTGGATTCATAATTAAATGCATCCGGTTTCTATTTTTAGATGTCTGGCCCATGTCAATTGCTGCTTGCCATGCAGCACAAACATAACATTTTTTTAAAAAAATAGGAAATAAAAAGTACTACATATTCATACATCGCTATACTGCACTTTGACAGTGCAGGGGGTGTGTTACTCATCTGCAGACACTGTTAGAAACTCACTCCCTATACTGATTCAATAACCATGTTCCATGTCTCTCCCTCAGTAGTGTGCCATCATTAATATGCATGGCACACTACCAAGGGGAAAACCTGCACACACCACAGTACCTTCCATGTAGGCTGTCCACTATGCCTACACAGATTTTATTAAATCTGGGGTGGGCATTTAGGTAAGATATTATCAGACCACTAGATATGCTGGATCTCAATCTGACAGTCAGTTGTTTAATGTATGTGTGTATCTAGACATAGGTTCATAGGTTCATAGGTGAAGTCTAGGCTAACAGCCCCAAAAGGCTTTCTTAAGCCTAACCATGTATTCCTGTATATAAATGACAGAACAAAATTACTTAGGCAGAGCATTTACAAGCTGCCTGTGTTCAGTAGTGGCTTAGGTGTGAGTTCAGGGGTAAATTTTCAATTTCTCATCCACTGGTCCAGGTTATGTTTAAATAGGGTAAGGGAAGTACTTTGCTTCACATGGATGGGAAGCATGTGTTAATGCAGGGGCACATTCTGAGATACATATTTGTCACGCCAACATATTCTGTTTATGTTACAAATTAGGTATAGATCCTTGGACTGGATATTTCTAATGATGTTAGACTTGCTGATGTGCAGCATGTTCCTCAGTACTGGATCAGAGGATACTTTATAAGCCAGACACAGATCAACTTTCAGTAGTCTATAGGACATGAGTATAAAGATAAGGCTTTGAGGTGGTCAGCATATTCAATGTGGTTTATGCCTTAAATTCTTTTTCTATGGAATTTCTGTGAGAGTTGCAGTTGCTGCATATGCCTGATTAGGTAAATACTAAAGGGAACATTGTACTCTATGACTGGGCTAATGAGGAATGAATACAGTAGGATAATGACATCTTTGGACATGAATGTCATCTCTTCACTACTGCATTGTGCAATATAAAATTATTTTCTTACAACAGTAGACACATGGTGGTCAAAGGCCAGGTCACTATCTACATGTTCCCAAGTCCATAACCACTGGGTCTACTCTTAGGGGTGTATTGTCTATGTAGTAATTCCCAGGGAAAGCCAACTTTCCAAAAGATACTGTTATGTGTTTTTTGTCATTCAGATTTAGACCATGGCTCTAGTACCAATTATTAGTTTGTGGCAAAACAGTCTTGGCAGATATTAATGTTTTGGGAGACTCTGTAATAATGCTGAGCTTGCAGTCATCTGCAAACTTGGTCAAGTAGAGGCCTTTAATATTAGTTTTGACTTCAAAAAATGTAGATGCCAGAAAGGAGCTGCCCCAGCACCAAGCCCTGAGGGACTCCATTGGTGAGTAGAGTCCCCTATCCTGACTTCCTGTGTCCTCTCTGTGAGCCAGCTGGCTATCCAGTAGGTGAGATATAGGGTTTGCTCCTTGTTTTGTGAGTTTGGTGACAATACCTGAATGAAAAACAGTGCTAATGTGTTCCTTACTGAAATGTTGGCTCTCAAAATGCTGGGTGCTGACAAGCCAAAAAAAAGACCGAAAACACAGGAGAAGAGAGAATTTTGAAAATTGCTCTTCTCCTTTAAACTTATTTTTGCTGGAGGGACCCCGAGACCCCCAACTTAAATAAACAAACTCTCAGATTATCATGCCTTGGAGAAAAGGGAATATTCAGAGAAACAGCATTCTTTTGGTCATTCTGTCTCTGTATTTCGTGACTCACTCTATTGATTCCCAACATTTGAAAGGGTCACCATTGATTACCCTGGCCAGGTCATGATAAGCAGTGTGTATGATTTTGCCCTCATCCATAGTTTTGATGAATTTCTGAAAGAAGTCCTGGTTGAGCAGGTATGATATGTCCTTAATAAATCCAAACTGTATTGGATCCAATGTCTGAAGATTTGTTATGTCTTTATTTATAGTACCCATAATAATTATTTCTATGAACTTGCATATTAGACTAGTCAGACTTATAGACCTTTAATTACCTGAGTCTGTAGATGGCCCACCCTTGTGCTGAGGAATAACTACTGCATTTATCCATTTGCTAGGCACAAAGCCAGTTTGGAAGCTAATGTTGAACAAGGATCCTAAAAGGCCAGATAGGTCATGTTTCATGCTTTTCATATGCAATATTTTTGCTTTGGATAATACATTGAGTAGTTAGAGTTATTGATTTTTCTCAGGTGATATCAGTTTCAGTGGTGCAATAGGTAAGGTAGCACAGTCACCTTTGTTGCAGAAGACTGTGAGTTCTATTCCCACACCAGGGAACAGGACTACTGACACTGCAAAGCAGCATAAAGGGGGGGGGGGGGTGCTGCACTCCTGAGTATATTATCTTTTGGATGATATGTTAAGCCATGACTCCATCTGCCTGAGTTGGTGGTAACTTAGGTGGATGTAAAAGATCCCAGGGCACTTATTGAAAAGAGTAGGAGTCCCTTAATTAGCACAACATAAGCAAAACATTATTTACAAAATATGCATCTTTGCAGACACATATCTACACATTCTTATATTCCACTATTATAATTATTCTTTCATAATTGTTCCTACTCCTTCTTCCACAATCATAATCTAATTTTTCACAATATATCAGCCAGAATCAATTTCCCATTAAACAAATTTTCATGCAGTCTTTCATTACAAAAAGCCCATATTACATAAAATGAATTCTTATCTGTCTTTCTCACATATTCTTTATTCTTGTTTGAAAAAAAAAAAAAAAATATATATATATATATAATCGTGCTTATATCTATATTGTTTATGAAACTAATAGTTTCAAAAATGTTTTCTTCACACAACATTTTCCAGATTTTCTCCATTCTTTTACATTTAAAAATGCTCTGTTGTCTCTTCCTCCCTCCAAAATAAATACACACTATCAACTTTCTTTTAATAGCCAGGGAATTGTTATGGCTAGGCTTGTATAGGCCCTAGGGCTGATAGCCTAGTGCCACCCTATGAACCTATGAACCTATATGGCACATTTCTCTTTGCAGTTAACTTTTTTATTACCAGTCTCCATTGGAAATCTTGACACTCTACAATTTTAGTACAGCACATTTTCCTTACTTTAATAGCTTAACCCTTCTGGTAAATTTACCCATGGATTTACATCACATTATTATACCACATCCTTCTATTCTTCTCTATATCATCAATTTTCACTATCCATGGTAATATTTGTTTCCTGAAGTGTTTTAATTTTGTCATTTATATAATCTTTATCTCCTTTTCTTTTTTTTTTTTTTTTTTGCTCATATATTTAAACATGTTTACCATAAATTTCTAATTCTTTTCATTTACACACTTTAATACTCTTTTTACAAGTTTAAAGAAGCAGAATAACTGGATTTAATAACCACAATCCCTCTTCATCTTCATCCATATGCCAACACGCCTTTTTTCACTAGGTTTAATATTTTTCTGGGATCATATAAACATTTGACATATATATATATATATATATATATATATATATATATATATATATATATATATATATATATAATTTCCCATTAAAGCAGAATTCACCAGATAAAAACTTTTTTGAATGATAATCTATAAGTCCTTCACATAAGACATACTTCTTTAATTTCTTTTTTAAAACATTTCCATTGTCTCATAACTACACAATTTTCCAAAATTTTATCCCTAACAAAGGTACTCATAAAAATACATCCCTTCAGTTTTCACATCACCCAAACCCTTACTTTCATCTTTATTCAAGGTCATTCCCATTTTCTTTGATCATCAATTCAGACAAACCAAAACTTCCTTCATTAATATTATATTCTTAGCAACCACAACTATGTCATCTGCATGTGTCAAAACTACTAGAATCACCACTTCTTGTTGCATCACATATCTACCATCTTTCATTTTATAAGCTATTTCACTCACTATTGCCTTCATCACTAATGCAAACAATATCCCACTCATGGAACCTCCTTGTCTTATACCACAAAGCATGCATATTTCTTTACTTAGCCACCCATTCCCTAACATTTTCACTCTATTATTTTGTTATGCTGATGTACCCACTCTCCTAATTCTATTAACTAGTGGCTACTTTTCCATAACATCCCACAAAATATCATGTCCCACTGCATCAAATGCTTTACTAATGTCACCTTCCATAAGTTTTACATCTTCCCTTTTACTTATAATATCATCCAAAATTTCATAAACCACCAGTAATTATTCCTCGCTTCCCTTTATTATTTATTGTGATGGGTCTCCAATTTTTATTTCATTCTTTTCATTTTTGTTTCATATAAATTTTATTATCCCACTACATAACTCTTCATAAACAAACCCTTCTTTCAACCATTCAATCAAAATATTTGCAAAGCACTATCTTTGCCAGCTCCTTATTTTCTTCTGCATTTCATACCAATACTATCTGGACCTGATAGTGAATCAGCATTTCCTTTCCTAAGTACTCCATCCAATTCACTAATAAATTCTTTTTCAAAATTTTCCTTAACTCATTTCTTTTTACTTAACATTGTCCCTTATTTTCTTTCTTTTTACTCTTTATACATATTTTCTACATGCTGTACTACAATAACCATCCTTTTCTATTGTGTTCTTTTTGCCTCTCCTTTTGCATTTTTAACTTCTATGTGGCACACCTCATCATAAAAGGGTTCTCATCCAGGAAAAAAGAGGTCATTGTTCCCCTCTACTCGACACACATTAGACCCATTATAGAGTACAATGCCCCTTTTGGAATGTACCTCACAAGACATCTGCAGCAGCTGGAAAGGCCACAGAAGTACCTCACAAAGAGGATTACTGGCCTCAAACAAATGCCCTACACTGGCCGTCTCAAAAAGCTCCAGCTTTATTCTGTAGCATATCACCTACTCCGAGGTGATCTCTGCCTAACATATAAAGCTATGTCAAACCCAGAGCTGTTGGACATGCTACACCTAAAGAAATCTCAATCCCTCTGAGCTACATGCTCTAGGGACCTAAACCTTGTCACCACAATAAACAGGACATGCTGGAGGGATAGATTCCTGACCCAGAGACTTCCCATATGCTGGAACAGGTTACCCATCTATGTCAAGCAAAGTTCTTCATTAGCACTCTTCAAGAAAAATCTTGATGAATGGATGGGAAATAGGAAATATACCCCAGGGATCACTTCTGTGTCTCTGCTCGACAGTGGCACAGGACAATAACTTTGGGTGCTGTAAGCCAGGGAACCTTGTTGGCTAGGCTTACGTAGGCCCTTAGGCTGATAGCCTAGTACCTACCTATGAACCTATGAACCTATACTAATATCCTCCTTTACTATTTTACTCAAATATGTAGACAAGTCCTCCCTTCTCCCTTGTAAATAATATCTCTGCTTAGACAGTAATTTCTTATTTTTCTCAATTTCTTTTATATATTTCCTTTTCCATACCATACTACTCTCTTGTATTCATCTCTACTATTTCATATCTGCATTTCTATACATCTTTCCATACTTCACTTTGTCTTTCTTTCTTACATCACTTCTTTTTAAAATCTAATCCACCATTCAGACCAATTGTTATACAAGTCCTTCATGCCTGTATAATCTCTTCATAATTGCAGTGCTTCCCACTCTTTAAAGTCATACCATAACTTCTCATTTATTCATTTTAATCCCTTTACTGTTTTAATATACTCCCTTTCTTCCATCACCTCTATCCATATTGCTTAATAATCCAAAAAATCTGTTTCTACTTTATCACCATCTGCTACACCCAAACCTTCTGATACTACAAAATTATCAATTTGAGATATGACTGCCCCTTTTTAAATCCATTGACTTGTATTTCACACAGCTAACTTACTACATTTTATCACTTCTTGCATTTTTAACATGTTTTCCTTATTTTTACATTTCCCTTAATTCACAATTAAAGTCTCCTGCTATAATAATTTTCATGGTAACCACCATGTGATCTAATATTTGATGCAACAGATTCACTCTTTCTATGCCATTTATATATACATACAGTGCTATAATTCTAGAAATATATTATCTCCACCTCACACCCACAACAGTTAACCTTACCAATATTGCATGTAATATTTTGACTGTCTTTTTTATACAATACAACCAGTCCAGAGCAACATTTACCTCCTAGAATAAAAAAATCGATATTATTTTTCACCCTACAATTTTTCTCTTTGCAATCTTTTTTCACTTGCCAGAAATCTTGCATTCTCATAAGAATAATATTCTCATCACATTCCAGTATCCTTATCCTACTTACAAGATTAATAATATTATTCACATTTACTGAAATCACTCTTAAATTATCTCTTTTCCTTCTTCTTAAGTTTATTGGAAGCATTTTAAATATTCATTTTTCATTTTGTATTCTTTCCTTAAATGAATATTTTTCTGAATTTATGTACAACTATTCCTTGATCCTCTGAATCAAATTTTTCACTATTTTCATTAACTGAAACACATCTAAAACTACTCCTTACCTTTTTTAATCTTTGGTGACATATGTTCTTTTCCTCACCATAACCCTATCACCTATCAAACTACTTTTGCTAACATCCTTTACTCTCCCTTCCTGACTTATCATTTTCAATTTCTTCTTCAATTTCAACACTCCCAATACAGATACCTTCATCTTCCTGTGTTATAACATTTTTATCTAAGTTATCTTTTATTACTTCATCCTATTTTTCCTTAATAACATCCACTTTTCCCCTATTTCTTCATTACTTTCTGATATATAAACCAAAATGCCCAAAAAAGGTTTTCAGCTGTCCCATGTACCTAATTGTTCCTCCATTAGCATCTGCATATTTAACAATTGGTAAATGTTTTATTACATCTTTTTCATATTTTTAAATAACATTAAATTCCCACCCCCATTTAAAATACTTGTTTCCTCTTTAACAATATCAGAAACTGAGTAACATATTAATGAAAAATAATTTTTAACAACTTTTAACTCAATGTTGTCAGTGTGAAATTGATCAAGCACTTTTTTTAATCAAGTCCCTTGCTCAGAAATAATAGTGTCATTCCACAGGTAACAACCCTTCTTTTTCACAATTAAACAAAATGTTTCCATTAAGTCGGCAGTCTCTAATGTTAAGTCACAAAATTTCTGTTTTCCTAAATGAACCAAGAATCTAACATCTCTTGCTTCAAAACTCAGAAGGTATGCTAAATTATTCAACACAAAACATTTGCATATCATTTCTTCTTTCTTATCTGAACAACAAACCTATTTTTCCTTTTCAATAAAGTTTACAGTACCGTTTGTTTTTCCAACTGCATTGGCATATGATTTTCCAGATTGCATCCCACATATAACCTTTTATACATTCAACTCATGACTCATAATCTTTCCAACCAGCACACTGCCCATTCCAAATAGGTTTTCCATCATATCCGACCATGAAATATCAGACTCTTCTGCGAGATCACCTTTGTTCAGTAAACTGATCAGTTTTTTTCATCAGGCAAACCTCCGGAAGCAATTTCACTTACAACTTCAAAATCCTGAGGTTTAATGTCAGCTAAACACTGACCATTTGTACTATCCACTAACTTTTTAACAGTATTCTGTCCCAGTATGTACTCATAAGGCATTCTTGTTTTATTCCAGTATTCATATCTATTTATTTATTTGTCCATCCATTAATTAAAAATGTCATTTTCTTATTTTTATAAACAGTTATATGTACTTGCTTAACTTTTTCATTAATATTGTACATATCCATTACTTCCCACAATATTCATGTTGTATTGAATCAGCTGATTTATTAATATCATCTACCATAAGTTTTATACCTTCTTTCTTTTTATTTATATCACATATGATTTCTCTCACTATAATTAATAATTCTTGACACCCTTTTTCCTTTTATGCCATGCATACTTTTTCCATTATTATCTCTTTTCCTTCTTATTAAGGTTATTGGAAGTATTTTAAATATTCATTTTTCGTTTTTTATTCTTTCCACAAATTAATATTTTTCTGCGTTTATGTAACAATATTCCTTGATCCTCAGAATCAATTTTTTCACTATTTTCATTAACTGAAACACACCTAAAACTACTCCTTACCTTTTTTAATCTTTGGTGACATATTTTCAAATCTTCTTTTCCTCACTGTAATCCTATCACCTATCAAATTACTTTTGCTACCATTCTTTACTCTCCCTTCCTGACTTATCATTTTCAATTTATTCTTCAATTTCAACACTTCCTCTACAGATACCTTCATCTTCCTGTGTTATAACATTTTTATCTAAGTTATCTTTTGTTACTTCATCCTCTCTTTTCCTCTATTTCTTCATTACTTTCTGATATTACAATACTTTCATGATTGTGTTGAGCTCTACTGTATATTACTTTTTTTTTTTTTTTTTTTTTTACAATTGTGTTCAATACTATATTGCTTGTTTTTTTTTTTTTTTTTTTTTTTTTTAACAATCAAACCAAAATGCCTTCACCTTTATGATCTTTTTTCCTTGGATTGATTATACCTTATTTTTGTACACTCATTAATCAGATGATTGAAATAAAAAAAAAGTTTTCAGCTGTCCTATGTACCCAATTGTTCTTCCATTAGCATATGCATATTTAACAATCGGTAAATGTTTTATTACATCTTTTTCATATTTTTAAACAACATCCATTTCCCAGCCCCATTTAAAATACTCGGCCCTTCGGCAACTTTAACAATATCAGAAACTGAATAACACATTAATGAAAAATAATTTTTAACAACATTTAACTCAATGCTGTCAGTGTGAAATTAATCAAGCACTTTTTTTTAATCAAGTCCCTTGCCCAGAAAAAAATAGCTTAATTCCACAGGTAATGAACCTTCTTTTTTCACAATTAAACAAAATGTTTCCATTAAGTCTGCAGTCTCTAATGTTAAGTCACAAAATTTCTGCTTCCCTAAATGAACCAAGAATATAACATCTTTTGCTTCAAAACTTAGAAGTTATGCTAAATTATTCAACACAAAACATTTGTATATAATTTATTCTTTCTTATCTGAACAACAACTCTTTTTTTTTTCCTTTTTAATAAAGTTTACAGTACATTTTGTTTTTCCAGCTGCATTGGCATATGATTTTCTAGATTGCATCTTACATGTAAACTTATATACATTCAACTCATGACTCATTCTCTTTCCACCCAGCGCACTGCCCATTCCAAATAGGTTTTTCATCATATCTGACCATGAAATATCAGACTCTTCTGCGAGATCACCTATGTTCAATAAACTGATCATTTGTTTTCATCAGGCAAACCTCCAGAAGCAATTTCACTTACAACTTCAAAATCCTGAGGTTTAATGTCAGCTAAACACTGACCATTTGTACTATCCACTCACTTTAACAGTGTTCTGTCACAGAATGCTTCTCATAAGGCATTCTTGTTTTATTCCAGTATTCATATCTATTTATTTACTTGTCCATCCATTAATTAAAAACGTCATTTTCTTATTCTTATAAACAGTTATATATACTTGCTTAACTTTATCATTAATATTGTACATATCCATTACTGCCCACAATATTCATGTATTGAATCAGCTGCTTTATTAATATCATCTACCATAAGTTTTATACCTTCTTTCTTTTTATTTATATCACATATGATTTCTCTCACTATAATTAATAATTCCTGACACTCTTTTTCCTTTTATGCCATGCACACTTTTTCCAATATTATCTCTTTTCCTTCTTCTTAAGTTTATTGGAAGTATTTTAAATATTCATTTTTCATTTTTTATTCTTTCCACAAATTAATATTTTTCTGAGTTTATGTACAACTATTCCTTGATCCTCGGAATCAAATTGTCCACTATTTACATTAACTGAAACACATCTAAAACTACTTGGTACCTTTTTTAATCTTTGGTGACATATTTTCAAATCTACTTTTCCTCACCATAATCCTATCACCTATCAAATTACTTTTGCTAGCACCCTTTACTATCCCTTCCTGACTTATCATTTTCAACTTCTTCTTCAATTTCAAGACTCCCAATAGAGATACCTTCATCTTCCTATGTTTTAACATTTTTATCTAAGTTATATTTTATTACTTCATCCTCATTTTCATTAATAACATCATTTTTTCCCCTATTTCTTCATTACTTTCTGATATTACAATACTTTCTATTTATTTTCAAATCTCTTTTGCATTATTTTCATAAATATCTTATAGGTTGTATTATTTAGAACTATTGATATCCAATGCCTTTTATAGTCTCTTTCGCTCTTTTCCATATAAATTCTAAGACTCCACTACACAATTCCTTACAATTTAATCCTTCTTTTAACCATTAACTACACATATTAAATATTTTTTCTGCTACTTTTCTACATTTTTATAGATTTAAACCAAATACCAGCTGGGGCCTATCCTGATTCTACATTTTACTGTTTAAATATTTTCCAATTCATAAACTGTGGTCTGTTTTCCAAGTTCTCTGTTATTTTCTTCATAAAATCCTTTTACTTCACATTTCTTTACATCATATTTCCTTTTTTCGGTGACAATCTCTTCCACATAATTTATAATCTCTGTAATGTGTTGCTTTGATGACTTTTTTTATATTACCTTCTTCATTTCTCTCATTTTGTGACTATCCTCATTTACTATCTTACTTAAATTAGGTTAAACCTCTTCTTTTCTCCCTTGTAGAAAATACCTTTTGTTTATTCACTAATTCTTTAATTTTCTCACAATTTTACTCAGAAATCTCTTTTTCTTTTTTCATAATAATCTCTATTGCTCTTTTCTTCATTTGTTCATTGCATCTTTATATATTTTATCATTTTTCCTTTTTTCTTTTATTCTTCTAAGATGAATAACCTTCTTTATATTTTCTTTTGAAACCAATCCACCATTCTGACCAATTGACACTAAAGTATTTCATAGTGATATGATCCCTCTATAATTGCTTAGCATTTTCCTTCATTTTTTCATTCCATTCTTTTTCCTTTATTCTTTTTATACCTTTTTCTGTGTTTATATACTCTTTATTATGATATATTTTAAACCATATTACCAAATGATCTGAGAAACCTGTTATGATTGTTTCTTCTTTCATTATACGTATTCCCTCTGATATAAAAAAACAGTCCCCCAGATTCAGCAGGCTCTGCACAGAGTGCCTGAATAGTGCAAGAGTTGCTGCACAAAATATGGCCACCGAGCGATCCAGGAACGAGCCCTCTAGACGTGCCTGAGAGCGCCTACACAATTCCCACATGGACACCACTGCTATATGCTAATTACCTCATTTGCTGGTGAAAACCATACAAATGAGGTGAATTCGCTATCCAGGAAGCAGGCAGGCATCCGTGCAGGAATAGTGCAACCTGCAGAAATGTATTCAGTTTTTTGGCCAATCTCAGCCATTTAAGCAGAGGGCAGCTGTGCGCAAATGGAATTGACCTGAAAATAAGAAAAAAAAGGTGGAAATAAGCTTTTAAACCCAAATCAGCATTTTGCCGTAATAGTCAATGGCATGCATAAGACAACAATACCAGGGAATAGTGGTTACTAAGGGGGAAGGCTGAGTGTGAGTGTGGTTACTATGAATTAGCATTCTGTTTTATGCAAATTAGGGCATTAATACTGAATCACAGATTTCCTCTAAGTCTTAGCTTGCACCCAACCATGTAGGTGCAGCAACACCATTGTATAAGTCTAAGAGGTGGATAACCTCATAAGGGGGAGTGTCATGCATGCTGTAAGCTTATTGGAGCTCTGTGGCCTGTGTTTGCCCTTATCTAAGCACAGCTAAGGAAAAGGATGTGTCTGAGGCTGCCATGCAGTGTTTACATTGCCTAAATGGGTGTGCGCACCATGCAATGGGTTTACAAAAACAAAAACAAAAGGAAATAGCAGCTCTGTTCACTTCTGAGCACTGGGTATGGTTGTTGCACCTCGGGGCTTAAACAGGAAGGCAATGGGAAGGGAAAACAGCAGTAGGAAGGCAATCAAGGAGACCTAGCATAGCTGGCCAGTGAAATGTATCAGAATCAGCCAATTACACATGGAACAGCCTAGCACACTACTATAAACTATGCAAACACCTTCCAGTCTGTTTTTTCCCACAAACTCTACACCAGTGGTGTACACAGACGGGGATATCTGATATAAAAAAACAGTTCTCCAGATTCGGCAGGGTCTACATGGAGTGCCTGAATAGTGCAAGAGTTGCTGCACATAATATGGCCGCCAAGCGATCCAGGAATGAGCCCGCTAGACGTGCCCAAGCGAGCCTATACTATTCCCGCATGGACACCACTGTTATATGCTAATTACCTCATTTGCTGGTGAAAACCATACAAATGAGGTGAATTAGCTATCCAGGAAGCAGGCAGGTGTCTGTGCAGGAATAGTGTAACCTGCAGAAATGTATTCGGTTACTAACCGAATACATTTCTGCAAATTACAAAACAAAGGCATGACAGCTAGAAAGACAGCATATATTCAATGTAGTAGGCATGCCAATGGACAATTATATGGCCATTGGCATGAGAAATAGTTGTAAAATTATAAAAAACATTTTTTTTTGGCCGATCTCGGTCGTTTAAGCATAGGGCAGCTGTGCGCAAACGGAATTAACCTGAAAATAAGACAAAAAGGTGGAAATAAGCTTTTAAACCCAAATCAGCATTTTGCCATAATAGTCAATGGCATGCATAAGACAACAATACCAGGGAATAGTGGTTGCTAAGGGGGAAAGCTGAGTGTGAGTGTGGTAACTATGAATTAGCATTCTGTTTTATGCAAATGAGGGCATTAATAATGAATCACAGATTTCCTCTAAGTGTTAGCTTGCACCCAAGCAGGTAAGTGCAGCAACGCCATTGTATAAGTCTAAGAGGTGGATGACCTCATAAGGGGGGGGGATGTCATGCATGCTGTAAGCTTATTGGAGCTATGTGGCCTGTGTTTGCCCTTAGCTAAGCACAGCTAAGGAAGAGGATGTGTCTGAGGCTGCCTAGCAGTGCTTACATTGCCTAAATGGGTGTGCGTACCATGCACTGGGTTTAAAAAAAAAAAAAAAAAAAAGGAAATAGCAGCTGTGTTCACGTCTGAGCACTGAGTATGGTCGCTGCACCTCGTGCTTAAACGGGAAGGCAATGGGAAGGGAAAACAGCAGTAGGAATGCAATCAAGGAGAACTAGCATAGCTAGCAGGTGAAATGTATGAGAATCAGCCAATTACACATGGAACAGCCTAGCACACTACTATAAACTATGCAAGCACATTCCAGTCTGTTTTTTCCCCACAAACTCTACACCACTGGTGTACACAGACAGGGAAATTCTACCTGCAAAACTAACAAAATGTTAGGGGCTGCTGTTGCTCTAATACATCAATATGTGCAAGAGGCTGAGGGTGGTGAGGATGTGAATGCTGATGACAAACCCACAGTGAGGAAAAGGAGAAGAGTGTACAGACCCAGGGTAACCTACCAAGGGCTACATGATCTGGAGATAGTGGAGCGTCATAGGGTTGAAAGGGATATTCTACAACAAATTGTTGAGCTGTGCCGGCCACACCTCACACACAGAACCAACACAGGGGAACCCATCCCAGTGGATACCAAGGTATGTGTAGGCTTAAGAATACTAGCCACAGGTACCTTCCAAAGGGCAACTGGAGATATTATGGGGATCTCACAGGCATCAGCATCCAGGGTACTCCACCAGTTCCTGGATGCCATGTCAGCACATGCCAGTG
This sequence comes from Protopterus annectens, assembly GCF_019279795.1. Classification (NCBI taxonomy): domain Eukaryota; kingdom Metazoa; phylum Chordata; order Ceratodontiformes; family Protopteridae; genus Protopterus; species Protopterus annectens. The sequence continues at coordinate 572,910,249 of NC_056745.1, forward strand.
AGCACATATATTTCCTCAACACTGGCATTGACCAGCAATATGCATCTCTTCCACCAAATAGCAGAATACCCTGAGGTAGTGGGTGCTATAGACTGCATGCACATACACATCAAAGCACCACCTGGTGAGTGGGGTAGGGTCTACATAAACCGCAAGCACTTCCCCTCCATCAACTGCCAGGTTGTGTGCGATGCCCACGGCATTATCTTGAATGTGTGTGCTGGCATCCCTGGAAGCTATCACTACTACAACATCTGGCATCTGACACAGCTGTACCAGTCATTTGCCAGTGGGACATCCCATATGGCCACCTAGTGGGGATGCTGGCTACGCACTGGAGCCATGGATGATGACTCCCGCAGAAATGCACACACACCTGAACAAGGACTCCATAATGAGGCACACACACAAACCAGAATCATAATAAAGCATGTGTTTGGGATGCTCAAGTCATGGTTCTGCTGCCTGGGCATATCTGATAGAGCCTTGTAGTACTCTCCAGCTACATGTACGCAAATGTCCACAGTATTTGCCATGCTATACAATATGATCCTGTGAAACAGCTGCAGCAGGAACAGCATGGGGCAAGGCCAAACAGCCCCCCACCATTGCCAAGGCCATCATAGGTACAGAGGGACTTGGAGGAGGAACTACTTGAGCCTGCCCATGTAGGCAGAAGGAGGTGTACCCAGTATGCCCAGGCCTTGGCAAAGAGGCAACGCATAGCACATACACTGACATGGTAGGCACCCAGGGAATGACACCCCTCTCTGACTCGCACATACAGTAAAAGGGATGCCAAACATGACATTACCTGTGCTTTACCATGTATAGGGAGTATACTATGTGCTTCCAATATAGTCAGCCCTCCAGCACCGTCCTCAATACTGGCACAGCCATAAGGTAAATCACTCTTCCTATTAATTGCTGACTGGCGTAGTATGTTCTGATAGCTGCATCTATGGTATGGACGTGAGCATGCAAGAGAATCAGGTAGCTGAATGGGATGGAAGCAGATAGTGGACACCTATATGGGCAGCATGAAATCCATAACAAATACTGGTGTCAACATACTAGGCAGTACTAGACAAGGTGACAAATCCCACTGCAGTACATGTGGTGGCTCAAATATGTGTCCATAGGACACACACATGCATGTCAGTGAGGCTCACATACCCACCACCAGCCTCTGCCAGCAGGATAGGTGTAGATGACCATAAAGAAAGGCTGGGATAAGGCCTCCAATTGATGGCAATGGTGAACAGACCCCCTCCAGACCTACACAGACAGACTACAACATGTCTGGCAGTTGTATGTTAGTTCTTAAGGGTAAGAAGTCTGAAACCGAAATGTAGATCAATAAAACCTACGAATTGTACTCTACTGAGATGCCTCTGGTCTCCATGATAGGCCAGAATACAAAATTAAATGGAAGCCAACAGAGTACCTGAAATGCCAGTTCAGTCATAGCAAATGTTTAAAGTCATCAGGTGTGCCCCCTCCCCCACAATCCTTTGTAGAAATGCAGTAACATGTAAGTGTGAGGAGTAACAACAGTGAAGCACAGATTACCCAAGCTGGCCCAATCTACTGGATAGATTGTTGGATGTGTACAATATGCAGGGGTCCATGTGTTAGGTTGTTGTGTGTTCAATATTGTCTGTAAGTGGTCAGCATGTAGGCATGGAGGGTTGTGTCTCGGTGGCCTATGGGTAGTACTGTGGATGACAGGGCCATGTTCTGACAACTGCAGTGCCAACCTCAATGCTTCACAGCAAAACCCATGTCAGTAGTCATCCATACTCACTGTCCAGATGTCAATATCTGTCACAGTTTGAAAGATGGACATGCCATGAATGTGGGCCCATGCATACACACAGTACACATGTGGAAGTACCCTAGACAGAGTACATAAAATGTAACTGTCAACTGCACACAGCTTTGGAATTGTGCATACTGGTTATCAGCACATTAGTTGTCGGTGTAGTATGGAATACTGATGTAGTCTTGCCAATCACTGGCAGACCACAAAAGGCACAATCATGAAGTAATGACAGACTGCCTATGTCTGCACACAAGGCAGCATAAGGGGAATGTCCCATGTATATCTGCAAGTCAGCCGCAAGTAGCTTCCATATCACACATGCACTCAGCTCATCCCACCATCAGCCACAGGTTTGTCACAGGTCAGATCCTTGCTGTTGGGAATGAGTACAGTATGACCCCACTTCTGTATGGGAAAAGCCACAGAATGCAGCATGCTGAAGAGGTGCCCCATGCAGGTGTGTCCCTAGCTGTAAGCAGCACCCTGCCTGCATCCAGACCAATCGATTAATATGGACAGGAACTATTGCCATTAACACCTCACACACTTACCCTGTCACCCCAGGGGAATCCACTGGCTCACAGCCCAGGAATGTAGAAGTGACAGAATGCACTGGCCTGCTACTGATGCCCTGCATCACTACCAAATGTCCAACAGTCCTCTGTCAAAGGCCTGTGTCTCACTCATAGTGCCAATGTATGGTATCTCATGGGGACCCAACTAACAACCTAACACAGTCAACAGAACACAAATGCAAGGCCATGTTGACAAATCCCAGTAGCATGCCCACCATGTCCTACTGCATGAACTGTGGACCAACCCCTAAATACTGCTGGGATGAAGGGCCAACTATAGGGATACTTGTCAGATATCATTCACATAATGTTAGGAAGAGGATAGAATAACAGAGTGAGGGGGTGTCAAAGCATGGACGTCATGGACTGCATAAAGTCTGAAACTCTGATGTCTGCCCATACTACCCCTGCCTGCAGACCCAGTAATGGGTGGCTACAAACTTGCTTGTAAAGCACAATGTGAAGGGGAACTGACCAGATATATGAGCCCTGCCTCTGGCTAACCTGGGTGAATCTGCACAGCTGAGAGGTATGGCCACAGCAGGATATGGCCATTCTGTTAAGTTCATATATGTACAAGAAGGTAATCCTCAGCCACCATAGTACCAAGGTGCTGGACCATTTACACAGACCCATCAGCAAGTGTCTGCAGCTACCCCTCAAGAATGGCATGAGTGTACAAGAATTTGTAGGCTACGGACCACAATACTGGACATGGCTTAATTCATCTTGTGTTTCCCAGGAAATAACTGTGAGCAAATAATTATATCTGTCAGTAGTTGATGACATAATACATCACAGTGTAAAACAGTACATATGTCTGAATATCTCTGCTAACACCAGCAGCACAGACAGCAATAGTTACAGTATCTCACTGTCGCCCATTGTGACTCCATATTGTCAACCTATCTACAGATATCCTGCAGAAACAGGTTGCTAGCTGTAGGTGTAGAACACCAAACCCTGGACTGGAGTACAACCCCTACCTGGAATGGATTCACACACTCAATACAGAAGGTCATACTGGGCATGCTCCTACACTTAGAGAAATGAAGCCCATGTCTGATAACACAGTGGACTATACATATTTGTAATTTGCAGATGTCTGTGCACATACACCAGACTGTATACCATTCATGCTTTGCACACATTGGATAGGAATACTCACACATATCCAAGGCCAATACTCTATAATATGTCAAACATACACACACAGAGATGAGAGGAAGAGAGAGATAGACAGTGACAGACAGAATACCATTATGAGGCCTGTCACACCCACCACACATCCAATTAGTCGATATCACATGATGTGTTGATGTCAATCACTGTAGACATTCCTTTTGGTAGTCCTCAGCCCTATAGTGTCTGTGGTGCTTGCGATAACTGTGTAACACGATAGTACAAATCAGTATTCATATAGCATTTGTATACCCAGTCCTGTCAAATCTAAAGTTGTGCATGACTGTGTGTTTGTGTGTGTGTGTGTTTTTCCAGAGGAATGATTTATGGCCCATCCATTCACACACACTGCAATTCCAATTGCCCATGTTAGCACTCCTGCTGATGTCAGTCACCTTGAAATAACTCTTTGGTCAAGTCTCAGCCCTGTAAGCAACATGGTGCTTGCTATACGTGTGTAATATTGTAGTATAGAAAATGAGTTAGGTAGGAGTTCTAATCCCAAACATGGCAACTGTGAAACTGTGTGTGTGTGTGTGTGTGTGTGTGTGTGTGTGTGTGTGTGTGTGTGTGTGTGTGTGTGTGTGTATGTGTGTGCATGTGCATGTGTATGCGTGTGCACGTGTGCGTGTGTGCGTGTGTGCGTGTGCGTGTGTGTGTGTGTGTGTGTGTGTGTGTGTGTGTGTTTGTGGAGATGAATGATTCTGAGGCCATTCACACTCACTACACCTCCCATTGCCATACTTTAGCATGCCTGCTGATGTCAGTCACCTTGAAATAACCCTTTGGCCAAGTCCTAGCCCTATAAGCTCAATGGCACTTGCGATAACTGTGTAATACTATATTGTAGCATACTAGTTAGGTAGGTGTTCTAATCTCAGACATGGCAACTATGAAACTGTATGTGTTTGTGTGAGAGAGTGTGTGTGTGTTTTTGATGATACCTGATGTTATAGACATTCACACCTACTACTCTCCCCTTACCCCTCCTTTAGCACTGCTGCTAATGTTACTCACCTTCAAAGATACTTTTGAACAACTCTCCATCATGTAAGCTCCGTGTTCCTTGTGATAACTGCATAATGCTATAGTGTAGCATACTAGTCCGGTAGCAGTTCTAACCCCAGACATGGCAACTGTGTGTGTTTGTGTGAGAGAGTGTGTATGTCTTTGATGATACCTGATTTTATGGACATTCACACATACTACTCTGCCCTTACCCCTCCTTTAGCACTGCTGCTGATGTTACTTACCTTCAAAGATACCTTTGGACAACTCTCCAACATGTAAGCTCCGTGGTGCTTGTGGAAACTCAGTAATGCTATAGTGTAGCATGCTAGTTAGGTAGGAGTTCTTAGCCCAGACATGGCAACTGTGAAACTGTGTGTATTGGTGTGAGAGAGAGAGAGAGAGAGAGTGTGTGTGTGTGTGTGTGTGTGTGTGTGTGTGTGTGTGTGTGAGAGAGAGGGTGTGTGTGTGTGTGTGTGTGTGTGTGTGTGTGTGTGTGTGTGTGTGTGTGTGTGTGTGTGTGTGTGTGTGTGTGTTTGATGATACCTTATTTTATGGACATTCACATCTACTACTCTCTCCTTACCCCTCCTTTAGCACTGCTGATGATGTTACTCACCTTCAAAGATATTGTTGGACAGCTTTCCAACATATAAGCTGTGTGGCACTTGCGATAACTGCGTAATACTTTAGTGTAGCATATTAGTTAGGTAGGAGTTCTAATCCCAGACATGGCAGCTGTGAAACCATGTGTGTTTGTGTGAAAGAGTGTGTGTGTCTTTGATGTTACCTGATTTTACGGACATTCACACCTACTACTCTCCCCTTACCCCTCCTTTAGCACTGCTGCTGATGTTATTTACCTTCAAAGATACCTTTGGACAGATCTCCAACGTATATGCTCCAGGGTACTTGCGATAACTGCATAATACTGCAGTGCAGCATACTAGTTAGATAGGAGTTCTAGTCCTGATCCTGGCAGCTGTGTAAATGTGAGTGTTTGTGTGAGAGAGTGTGTGCATCCTTGTAGAGACCTGATTTTGTGGTCATTCACACTTACACTTCCCTTACCCCTCCTTTACCACTGCTGCTGATGTCACTCAGCTTCAAAGATACCTTGGCACAGCTCTCCAGCATGTAAACTCCATGGTGCATGCCATAAATGTGGAACAATGTAGTAGAATAACTACACAGATATGGGTTTGAATCTCATCCGTGGCAAGTGTTTGTCTGTGTACATATGTATGTCAGTTTCTCAAAGATTTTGGCCCCATTTACACCCAGTACACATCTCAGTGCCTGACTTTAGCAGTCCTGCAGATATAATCCACCTTAGAAATACCTGTTGCCAACCCTAAACCATGTAAGGTCAGTGGTACACATGGTAAATACGTAACATAATGGTCTGAAAAGATTGTTAAATAGAGGTTTGAACCTCACCCCTGGCAAATGTCAATGTGTGCGTAGGGTAAATTTTTGGGGGGGGATCTCCCACTACATCACTCAATGCCAGTATTTACAAGGGCTGGTGATGTTCCTCACCTTAGAAGTACCTTGGGACAACATCCATTCTATAAGCTCCATGGCGCATGTGATAAATGCACTACACTGTAGCAGCAGTACATAGCTAGGTAGGGGTTTGAATCTCAGTACTGGTAAGTGTGCATGTTTGTCATCAGTATCCTGTGTGGGGATTGCTGTGATTGTATAATAACAGGATCCATTGTGGGGCGGGTTTTGCTAAATTATTATGTTGAGGAGCTAGTATATGTCACAATGTCCACATTACAAGGCCAACAGATGTCAAACACCAGAGAGGTTGGTGTAGACAACCCACAGCCCTAAATGTGACAGTATGGATTAGTGAGCACTATAGGCAACCCTTCTATTACTCAGAGAACACTTTCCACCCACGTATCATACACAAACACAATTGGCTAGGCAACAACCACTATATTGGTAGTTCCCTTGCATATTGACTCCCAGATAGTAACCATGGTGTGATAGCAGTGGACTACATGCCTGTTGACCACAACAGTGTCACTGACATCAGAAAGTACTTTGATGTGTTACATCTCCTGACTGAGTGTGTTATCCAGCAAGTAAAAGGGCATAGCACCCTGTTCCATCCCCTCAGTAGCCAAATAAATGTATACAGAGGCCCTTTTGCCATGTTCCTCACTGGACACCTGCAACAACTATAGAGTCTGCAAACATTCCCCACAAAGGGAATGCCATGCCTTATACACATGCCCTGTATGGACAGACACCACTAACTCTACTGAATACCGATATCATACTGTAGGTGGAATCATGACCTCAGTTACATAGCCAGGTCTCACCAAATGAGGTCAGGAATGCTACATCAGAAGATACCAATCTGTCCACACAACATGCCCCAGAGACCTCAAGTACACTTCCACACATCAAAGAACATGCAGGTGGGACATGTGCACAACCCAGACACTGTCCATGTTATGGAATATAGATCACATACATGGGAAGCAGTGCACATCACTGGCCACCCACAATAGAAACCCAGATGAGTGGATGGTGAATACAATACCCACCCCTGGGGACCACTCCAGGGACTACTCCCCAGAGCCACACTGGGGACTATTGTCATGTGGTTTGATGCCAAGGTATTCCCTTGGCCTAGCCTTGGAGACCCTTCAGACCCATTCACCTACTACACATCTGTGAAGCAGTTAACCTATGGATCTCAGTACTGACAAGTGTGTGTGTGTGTGTGTGTGTGTGTGTGTGTGTGTGTGTGTGTGTGTGTGTGTGTGTGTGTGTGTGTGTGGAGATGAATGATTGTGAAGCCATTCACACTCACTACACCTCCCATTGCCCTACTTTAGTATGCCTGCTGATGTCAGTCTCCTTGAAATAACCCTTTGGCCATATTACAGCCCTATATGCTCCATGGTACTTGTGCTAACTGCATAATATGGTAGTGTAGCAAACTAGGTAGGTAGTAGTTCTAATCCTGGTCCTGGCAACTGTGATAATGTGTGTGTTTGTGTGAGAGTGTTTACGTGTCTTTGTTAATACCTAATTTTGTGGACATCCACACTTACTACACTTCCCTTACCCCTCTATAGCACTGCTGCTAATGTCACGCACCTTCAAAGATACTTTTGGACAGTTCTCCAACATGTAAGCTCCATGGCATGTGTGATAACTGTGTAACACTGTAATAGCAATACATAACCAGGTAGGGGTTTAAAACTCAGTACTGGTAAGTGTGTATTTGTGTGTGTGCCATTAGTATTCTGTGGAAGTGTTGTTGTGATAGTATAATGACAGGATCCATTGATGTGTGTGTTGTGCTAAATTATTATATTGAGGACCTGTATGTCCTAATGTCCACATTACAAGGCCAACAGTTGTCAAACACTATAGAGGTTGTTGTATACAATCCACAGCCATAAATGCCTACTGCCATGTGCAATTACTATGTTACAGTATGGATTAGTAAACAATATAGGCAACTATTATAATACCCAGAGACCACTTTCCACCCATGGATCATACACAAATACACTTGTCTCTTTCTCTCTTCCTTTCTTACTTTATCTCTGTCTCTGTCTCTGTCTCTGTCTCTCTCTCTCTCTCTCTCTCTCTCTCTCTCTCTCTCTCTCTCCCTCTCTGGTAGATGTGGAAAAATACATCTGTTTTTCATAAGCAGCAGCTTGACTTTTGTAGGTAATGCTGATGATCAGCTGATGGCCTGTGCATGAATTGGAGTCTCCCACTTGCTAATTGCATGTGGAACAGCTGTGGTATCATTCATATAGCCAATTGCATGGAAACACACTACTAGCACTACTATAACTAAACACTCCATGTGGGTGTTGGCCCTTTTCTTTCACTGTGAGCAAGACTTCATGTGGGTGTCTGACAAACAACATCACAGAGATTAGTTGGAAATACCTCTTACAACAAACACTGTGGAGACAGGCAACAAACTGGAGGGGGATGTTTCAGACATGGGGAGAGAATGTAAGTATTGCTGTTCTACATTTGAAGTAATGTTGGTTTAACAGGGTCGGTGTGCATATGGCTGTTCTGCATGAATTAAAGTCTGGCACGACAGTGTTATGTGGTTGAGGGAACTCTCACCTGTAGGGCTATCTGCAGACTGGCCAGAGTTTGGAGTCTTATATGTGGTGTGTTACTCACATATTTTCTGTCTTTATAAATGCAGTAGCATACTCTGATGATTGCAGTCAGTAAATGGTGACATCCATGTGTGTTACTGACGTCATATCCCTCGGAAGAGATATGTCACAGCAAATCCTGTTACACCAGCAATTTCCTCAGTTATCACAGCAATATGTCAATATTGGCCATCTGTTTGTGCCTCTGTCCCCCAAGTCTGTCACTCTTTGTCCATATGTCATGCAGTAAGAGGTGCATATGTACAGTATATCATTATTTACTGATACCATTCCTGATATCAAGCCAGTGATATATCAGACTGCCAGACATGTTATGTATAGGAAGCCTTATATTTGAGGACAAACTTACTAAGCTAGGCATAAATCCTTACATCACTTGATGGGTTGCCAACTGGCTTACTGACAGAACCCAGACGGCAAAAGTAGCCAACTCCAAATCCAGCTCCAGACAAGTGACAAGTGGTGTACCTCAGGGTTCAGTCCTGGGACCGCTCTTGTTTGGCATCTACTTCTCTGAAGTACAGGCCAACACTAAGGGACTCTGGCTAAATAAGTTCTCAGATGACTGCAAACTGGGAGACATTATTGAATCCTCAGATGATGTGGATATTCTACAAAAGGGCCTTACATAAACTTATGCTTGGTGCCAGAGCCATGGGCTCAAGCTTAATGCTAAGAAATGTATAGTTATCCCCTTTGTGAAAAAACATGTACCCATGAATTAACACATAGGTGGCAGTACACTAAACACCAAAAGTGTGATGAGAGACTTAGGGACACAGGTGGACAGTGGTCTCAGCTTTGATAACAATATCACCACAACAGTCAGGAAATCCTTCTATGTGGCACACCTCATCACTAAGGGCTTTTCATCCAGAAAAAAGGAGGTCATTGTCCCATTGTACTCATCCTTCATTAGACCCATTATAGAGTACAACGCCCCATTTGGTATGTATCTCACAAGACATCTGCAAAAGCTGGAAAGGCCGCAGAAATACCTCACTAAAAGAATCACAGGCCTAAAGCAGATGCCCTATACTGACCGTCTAAAAAAACTCCAGCTATACTCTGTGGCATATCATCTACTCAGGGGTGATCTCTGCTTAACATACAAGGCCATGTCAAACCCTGAGCTGTTGGACATTATCCACTTAAAGAAATCCCAATCCCTCAGGGCCACACATTCCAGGGATCTAAACCTTGTCATCACAATCAACAAAACATGCTGGAGGGATAGGTTCCTGACCCAGAGACTCCCCATACTCTGGAATAGACTGCACATACATGTCAAGCAGAGCACCTCCTTGGCCCTCTTCTAAAGGAATCTTGACGATTGGATGGGAGATAGAAATTCACCGCAAGGTTCACGTCAGTCACCCTGCTAGACAGGGGTCCAGGGAAGTAAATATTGTGGGAAGAAATATCTGGGGAATTGTTTGGCTAGGCTTGTATAGGTCCTAGGGCTGATAGCCTAGTACCAGCCTATGACCTATGACCCAATGAACCTATGAAAACCTGGACATTCTATTGTAGTCTGTACAGTAGCGAGGTCTGTGTACTTATGGTGATTGTTGACAGAGTGTCAGTATTGTGTAGCAGTGTATTGTGAATATGTTATTTGGCCTGTATACAGACTGGGGTAGATGTCAGTGTTCTTGGTCCTGTTCTATCTGACATTGCATGCGCTCCAGTTTATGCTACCCTATCAGCGTATATGTTTGTAGGACAAGACTGAGACATGTCCCATACCACAGTCAGGCATCAGACTACACTGTGAATTTGGCCAGTATATGTAGGGTTAGTATGTGAGTGGCAAATATGATGATGGTTTTGTTCACACAATCCATATACTGTACTATTAATTAGGCTTACCATAATGTGACTGTGACTGTGTTGAGATTGGTTGTGAGTATGCACATTCACACCGGTGTCTGTTACTCCATGCTGTTACATGCATGTAGTGCCTGCTATATTTGCAATTACATGTGTATTCTCACATAGGAAAATTGTGCTAGTGTTGTGGCAGTCTTTCTGTAGTTTAGACAGTGATTAGTGACATGCCTAGCAACTCAGTGTATTTACCTAGTGTGATGTTATGTCCAGATATTTGACAGATGTACTGTTGCCTGGCTACCATATGTGTTGTGTATTTCTGAAAAAGCAGTGGGATGCTGTGAAGATGTATATCACTAACTAGTGGGAAGTATATGGGCTTGGGACCTCTGCTCCTCCAATTAATATGTGGTAGGACAGACAGGAGAGTGTGAATGTATCAATTGTGTGAGCTTATCTACTCCAGTATTTGTGATATAGCCTCATTTTCATGGCTGTAAACATCCGATTTGTCAGGCTTGGTCCACACGTCTTGCATTAAGGAGTTCTATGTATACCTGTGGACTGACCAGATTGTTTCAGACTGTTCATGTTTATTGGTCATATTTCTGCTCTATTCCACAGGATCATTACTGTGATTTGTATGGCACTTCACTATGATGATTTTATGATGTCTGTCAGTAAATGATGGTGTACATGTCAGTTTCAGAAAAGCCTTCCTTCACAACATGTCTGTTGACACAGCCTGTATTACTGTAGCAACATTCTACATTTATAACTGCAATACTTACATTACGTTCCCTTGCACTAAAAGGTTGAGAGTTATGGTGCTGAGGTATGACTCTACTACGTTATGGGCATATGTTCTACATATATATATATATATATATATATATATATATATATATATATATGTGTGTGCATGTGTGTGTGTGTGTGTGTGTGTGTGTGTGTGTGTGTGTGTGTGTGTTTGTGTGTGTGTATGTGTGTGTGTGTGTGTGTATAGATATATATATATATATATATATATATATATATATATGTGTGTGTGTGTGTGTGTGTGTGTGTGTGTGTGTGTGTGTGTGTGTGTGTGTACATGTATACACAACCCTCCCCATGGGTACATAAAACCACTAAGTCAGAAATGAAAAATTGGGATAAAGCCTGGGAACACTGGCACAAAACCAAAACCCACTCAACTAGACAGAAATTCCTAGAACTACGCAATAGAATTAAAAAGCTAATAAAACAGGAGAAATTCCAATACTACCAGTCTGCACTAGACTTCTCCCAACACAGCCCCAAACAATTCTGGTCCTCCATAAACTCCATCCTCCACCCAGGTAAAGTCAGTACCCCTCCTCCTAACATCCCTCACTCCTCCAAAAATATTGCTACCTTAGTCAACACACACTTCACACAAACCATACTATCACTAGCTAAACAACACAACCCCCCTCCCCTCCAACCCACACCTTCAACTAGTAATCTCCCCACTGCCTTCTCTTTTTCTCCTGTACCTACCTCCAACATAAAAAAAACTTTTAACTAAACTTAAGCCCACCAAATTAGCAGCAGACAACCTCCCAAGTGAATACCTATAAATCATAGCTGATGCTCTGGCCTACCCAATATCCATCTTGATTAACCGATCTCTGTCAGAAAGGTACGTTCCCACACTTTGGAAAGTATCACATATAATTCCCCTCCACAAAGGCGGCCCCTCCACAGAACTAACCAATTACCGCCCCATAGCTATTCTCTCTCCACTCTCCAAAATACTAGAGAGATGCATACATTCTCAGGTCTCAGACTACCTCCTTACTAACAACCTCCTTTCCAATACTCAGCATGGTTTCCTACCAAACCATAACACCACCACTGCTTTACTCTCCTTTACTAACACTATCCTTCAGCATAAAAACAATGGCTATCTCTCCTCTACTACTTTCCTAGACCTATCTAAAGCATTTGACATGGTCCCACACAAACAACTCATCTCTGTCCTCAATAACCTATCCTTCTCTCAATCAGTCACCAACTGGTTTCAGAGTTACCTGTCTGACCACCAACAATCCGTTGTATGGCAGAATGACATATCTCCCCAACTACCTGTCTCCATAGGGGTTCCCCAAGGATCCATCCTTGGACTCCTACTCTTCTCTGTTTTTACCAATAATCTAGCCTCTGCCAACAAACATGGCACACTCGTACAATACGCAGATGACTCAACCATCATCTGCTCAGCCCAGTCCCTACCCAAACTGCAAAAAGTCACACAGGAAGCCTTTTCCTCTGTTGAAACTTGGAAATCCGATGCCCAATTAATACTCAACCCAAACAAAACGAAACTACTCATCTTCCAACCCACCAAACATACTCAAAACAACTCTCACTTTAACATCACAGCAAAAGACAACACCACTATATACCCAGCTGAACACACCAAATTGCTAAGAGTGGAAATAGACAATAAACTAAAATTTGATATTCACATATCCATGACCATAAAAAAGTCCACAAAAAACTAGGAGCGTTATACAGAAATAAGCAACTTCTCACCAAAGCAGCAAAGATTTCATAGGTTCATAGGTTCATAGGTAGGTACTAAGCTATTAGCCCTAGGGCATATACAAGCCTAGATAAAAATGTACCCTGGCTTTTGCCACCCAAGAAAATTATTTTCCTGTGCCCCTGTCAAGCAGAACCACAGAAGTGATCCCTGGGGAGCATTTCCTATTACCCATCCAATCATCAAGATTTGTCTTGAGTGCTAATTAGAAGCTCTATTTGACATAGATAGGTAGTCTGTTCCAGAGTATGGGAAGTCTCTGGGACAGGAATCTATCCCTCCGGCATGTTCTGTTTATTGTGGTGACAAGGTTTAGGTCCCAAGAGTGTGTAGCTCGGAGGGATTGGGATTTCTTTAAGTGGAGCATGTCCAACAGCTCTGGGTTTGACATAGCTTTGTATGTTAGGCAGAGATCGCCTCTGAGTAGGTGATATGCGACGGAGTAAAGCTGGAGTTTTTTGAGATGGTCTGCGTAAGGCATCTGTTTGAGGCCAGTAATACTCTTTGTGAGGTATTTTTGCGGCCTTTCCAGTTGTTGTAGATGTCTTGTGAGGTACATACCAAAAGGGGCGTTGTACTCTATAATGGATCTAATGAGTGATGAGTAGAGGGGAACAATGACCTCTTTTTTTCTGGATGAGAAACCTTTTGTGATGAGGTGTGCCACATAGAAGAATTTCCTGACCACTTTGGCGATGTGATTATCAAAGGAGAGACTACTGTCCACCTGTGTCCCAAGGTCTCATCACATTTTCAGTGTTAAGTAGACTACCGCCTATGTGGTAGTTCATGGGTACATAATTTTTACCAAAGGGGATGACAATGCACTTTTTGGCATTGAGCTTGAGACCATGTCTTTGGCACCAGGCATCTGTCTCAGTGAGGCCCTTTTGTAGGATGTCCACATCATTAGGAGTTTCAATTATGGCTCCTAGTTTGCAGTCATCTGCAAATTTAGTTAGCCAAAGACTTTCTGTGTTAGCCTGTACTTCAGAGAAGTAGATACCAAACAGGAGAGGACCCAGGACTGAACCCTGTGGTACTCCACTTGTCACTGGTCTGAAGTCTGATTTGGAGTCTGCTACTTTCACAGTGTGGGTTCTTTCAGTAAGCCAGTTGGCAACCCATCTTGTGACATAGGGATTTATACCAATTATATTCAATAGCAAATTCCCACCTTATCTCCACCCTACTGTATGCCTCTCCAATATATACCAACCTAAGGCAATGTGATCTAAACAAGCTAGAGACCTGCTACAACAAAATCGGCAAATTCTCCACAGGGGCATCCTACCATAGTCACCACTGTCTCTCACTTGCTGAACTGGGCTGGCTTGAACTCCCTCACCTCCTTTAGTGGTATCAACTATCACTCACCCACAAACTAGTAAACCATCCACTAAATGTCCCATCCCTCCAGAATCTACTCCAAACCTATCGCATCACCAGACCACTAAGATCCAGCAACAAAAATCACTTGCAGATCACTAAAGCCAATAACTCTGCTGGTGAAGCACTATTCTCTTGCGCCATAGCCAAATTATGGAACTCCTTCCCACCCACAATTACCTCGGTACCATCATGCACCCACTTCAAAACTTTACTAAAAGCGCACCTAAAAACATGCTGGCTATGCCCTTGCAACTCCCACTCTATCATCACCCACCCCATCCAACCACTACCTTTCTTTCCACCCCACTAACTACCTTGATTATAGCAAGCTCAGATGCTCATAAGCCTAGTACTTTTTATACAGCAGGAACTTCTTATTGTAAAATTTGTTAATGTCTGTTATATACTTCACAGATAAAGATTCCAGTCGTCTACTGATGTACTGTCCATCTGTAAATATGTTTGTAATTAATTGCTATGTTAAATTGTTAATCGCTATGTAATCCAATGTAACTACTGTCTGTTTATTTTAACTGTGGAGCTTTTATCCCCGGGCCTCCACTGAAAGTGGACCTACGTCCAGTTGGACACTCCCAGTCAACAAATGTAAATAAATAAATAAATAAATGTATCTATATAATAAATAAATGTGTATATATATATATATATATATATATATATATATATATATATATATATATATATATATATCCATATCCTTGTTATGTGTAAACATGAGTGTTGTATATACCTTTTCAGATGTATCCCACCATACTTATCTGATATGTGTATATTTAGATATAAAAACATTACTGATTCAACACTATTTTCACTAGCAAGTAGTAAACAACTATAGTAGTCAAAGCAGTTGTTCACTACTATTCAGTACGTGTACTGACTGATACACTTGAAAAAGCAACAGACATTTTTACAGCTCAGATGGCATAGAGGTTAAGTACAGTGACTATAGTCTAGAGGGTCATGGGTTCAAGAGCTATTTATTTTTTTGGTAGGCAGAACAAGGACTGTTGGATACAGAGTGGTTAAGGCAGTTTTGAGCAGCTTTAAGTGGGTTTGCATGGCAGTAAACGGTGCTAACATACGGTTAAACAAAAAAGCGCTTACACCGTGTAGGCTACGCTTACCAGTGTGCAGATCTGCTTAGCATTGCATTTACATTTAAGCAATGCTTACACCTGCTAAGCTCAGCCCTAGTAACCAGTGATCGCATTCCAGTCTGATAAAATAGCAGGGTAATGACATCTTTAATAAGTGTATTTAATTCCATGTACATAACATGCTTCTATGTGCTGTCATCACAGTAGCAAGGGGTGTGAGTATACTGTATGGGACACCTGAGTATACATGGATAGTACCACAATCTTTTCTCTTTGTATGTGTTTCATACATGGGCAGTATCCCAGGTTAAATGCAGTCACACTTGCATGTATTGTATCATTACATTAGTACTTTAACAGTGCTTTTCCAAATAAAGAGTAGATTGCAGATTAAAGTACTGGAACCATACACCCCTGCATGCAAAGCTGGACTCTGAGTACTGACTATCATGTTCTTGGTGTTTGAGCTGTATGTTTTTAAGTATCTCCTATTGGATATTGATCTGATATGTTGATATTAACTGTAGACTACTATGTGTTTAGGACATGTCATTGAGGACTGCTGTCATGTAGTAATGGCATACCTATCAGTGTCAGATGTATATCTGTCAAAACATTCATCCTAATGAATAACTTGTTGGCTAGCTAATTTCTGTCTGTCCTATGTACAGATGTGCAGTTGTCAGGTATCCATCTTGGCTGCTTACAGGCAATCTCTGATTGACTGGCACTGACATGTCTGCCCAGCTGTGTTATGAATGCCACAGCTAGGAAACCCCTCTTTGTATGCACCACATGACATGGATACCTCAACCAGACTACCACAGTCAACAGAAAGTGCTTGGGTACAGGTCCCTCACCCAGACACTGGCCTTGTTATGCAATATATGTTGCATACATGTCAGTTGGAGAACTTCACTGGCCCTCTGAAAGAGAAGACCGGATGATTGGATGTTGAATTTAACTGTCATCCTGGGGATCACTCATGTGACATTGGTTGATAGATGGCCTGCTGTCAAATGTCAGGTGGCATGATACCAGTGTACCCGCATGCCCTACTCTTCTCATCTCTCCATGGACATTAGCCTTGTACACACCTAGGAACACCTGCGCCTATGGACCGCAGTACTGACAAATGTGTCAGTGTGCATTACTGAGAATAACAGTGTCTGTGTGTTTGTAAACTTGTAGTTGAAAATACTCTGAGGGCCTTCTCACCCACTACACCCCCATTGCTATACTTAGAAATGGCTGCTGATGTAATTCACATTAAATGCACCTTGTTATACTCTTCACCCTATGCGCTACCTGGAGCTTGCAGTACCAGCATAACACTGTTCTACAAATTGGTAGATAGGCGTGGGTTACCTTCTGAGTCCTAGCAAATGTGAGTATGTGTGTGTGTGTGTGTGTATGTGTGTGCAATTGTGTGTGAGTGTGCATATATGTAGGAGACAGCATTCTGAACCCACATTCTCCAAATACACTAAACCTTGCCACACATTATAAGGGATGGTGATGTTGCTGACATTAGGAGAGCCATGACAAACCCTCACCCTACTATGCCTGTAGAGTGTGAAATAAATGCATATCCTTGTAGTAGCACTGATTAGATAAACAAGGGTTTGTATTGCAGTCCTGGTCAATGTGTGATTGTGGGTATGTCAGAGCATTATCATGGGTTTCAGTGAGTACAATATCCAATGTGGGGTGTGGCTGCTGCGTATACTGTCTTTACACCATAGGACCCCCAGTACATGTCCCAAGGTCCACTGTATGAGGACCTCTGTCATCATCAACCATACAGGTAACTGATTACACTATCCAGCACAATGATGCATGTGCTGTGTGCAAAAACTCTGTAACAGTATGGACTCACTGACAAGGTAGTTAGCACTGCCAAACCCAGGTCTGTCAAATGTGTCTATGACTGTATATGTCTGTCAATGTGTATTTGACAGTATGTCATACTGTGTATTGTTCATTAACACCCAATACATCTCCCATTACCATACTGTACCAGGCCTGGTAATGTCCTTCACTTAACAGGAAGCTCGGGACCCACCTCACCCTAAAAGCTGTGTGGTGTGTGCAATTAAGGCCAAACACATTAGTAGCAATAAGTACCTAGGTAGGGGTTCTACTCTCAGTGTTGCCAAGTAAGTGTGTGTATATGTGAAGGGATCTACTTCAATTTGCAGTAAATATATTTCCCATATCATTTGTCTGAGAACTAACTGGTAAAAGGTAACATTTCAAAGCAATCATCTTGTGGAAATTCATTCCATCAAAACTAGTAGTGGATGTGTAAATACCCTCTTCCCCACTGTACAGCTGTACAGTGATACTGGAGTTAGTATATATAGTTGGGTGTGGTTGTTGTGGGCACAGCCACCCACATTGGGGTTATTGTTGTGCGTATCCCCCCGCTTAGTGTGTTGTTATACTGTGCAGTTTATGTTAACAGGTTAAATAGTTGTTAATCACACTATGTGTGGTTCTACGCCACCCTACCCGCTCCAAAGTGGGGGGCTGTGCCCCCCACACCAGCACACCTATGTTTATCAACTCCAGGATTGCACTACATTGGGGAAGAGGACATATACCCTGCCAATACCACTGTCAATGGCATTAAACTGGCGGACTGATTATTTACTGATGTGATGTTTTGGCAATTTGGTCTTGGTGGAATTACATAGGCCAAAATGAGTTCACTGCAAAATGAAGTACATCCATGTGAACAGTATTCTCTGTGTATTGCATCAACACCAAAGCCTGTGTGTGTGTGTTATTCACAAACATTTGGTGTGTGCCACCAGTACACTTACCATTGTCCACTGTAGAAGAGCTGCTTACATCAGCCACCATGTATTCACCTGTATACAATCCTCAGACCTATCAGCCATGTGGCACATGCAGTAACTGTTATACAGACCTGTTACTTGTGTTCAGCTGTACCCAGGATATGACACAGACAATGTGTCACTACAGTGCCAAACCCCTTGTAGGAAAGGACAGCAGACCAATATCCTGCTGACACCTAGACACCTAGAACACAAACAGAGTACATTATGGAGACCACAATCAGTCAGTGTTAATAACAGCTATAATGTATCATGGTTGGACAGCTACACACCCTGAAGTGTAAGCATTAATCATTCCAGCTGACAACACATTAACCAGCATTACATTGTTAAACCTTAGTACATTCACCCTGTGCATCAGAACCATATTAGCATGTCCCTGCATCAGTGGTGTGGATGACAGAGATGTGGCACAGCTATCATCATATGCACAGGGTGTGTTGTGGGTTTGCCAGAGACCTAGGCTGAGCCATTTGGTTGACATCATGTGTGTGGGTTAGGGGGTTCTTTATTAAATGGCCTGTGCAGACGTGGTGTGTGTAGGTATGGAGTTGCCCTAGCTGTGTTGGTGAGTGTGCGTGTATGCATGCACACATTTTTGCCATGTGGCTGCCCTATACAGGAGTATGTTGGACAGCTGCAGACCATACATGGCAGGGTGTACAGTTCACCATGTCCAGCCATGGACATGCGAACTGTGCCTGCCAGGGGTTGCACGGGCACTACCAGGCAGAAGCCCAGATATGGTACTCTCCTCTTATAATGACAATTGTCTTCTGGATCTGCGTCCCTGTTGGGACCGGCCAGGACCACGTGCATGTGGCCTGCTGCATTGTGGTGTGGACAGCACCCTCCTGCAGTGCTGGTGCTGGTACTACCACTACGGGAGCGGACGTGAGTTGTTGCACATCCATGTAGACCTCTACCTGTTGGTGTTGCTGACCTACATCCATATGGCCTACACCCTACTCCCACCACATGCTCTACCACAGACACCAAATGGTTGAGGATTCTCACCATCTCACCCAACCATCTATCCATGACTTCTGCAAAATAACAGTGGGTACCTGCAAGATCACAGATGTAGTCACGTACAGCAGGAAGAGTAGCCCTCTGGAGCCTCAGACTATCTCTGTTGTAATGTTCCATACATGTCTGTGGCTCTATGATGGCCAGAAACATGCATCTGGTGACACCTGCTGTGGCACTTTTGCCAAGGGGCATGATGGCCAGCAGCCCTCCTTATGAGCACCCCTGTACATCTGCCTGTGTGGTACCTCACCGGTCATCTGGCTATGGCTGCTCTGTACAGACACACTTGCCATAGTCACCACACTTTCCTGTCCCATGGCGCCATCCACCAAATGTCCCTCATCTATGGCTACTGGTGATGGGGTATGTATGGGCATTGTGACTGTTGCGCTGGGATGGAGTGGATAAAAGTGGGATGTCAACCAATGGCACTGATTCAGCCCCTGAAAACCCTTTCTGTGCTTCACTATGCCTATTATCATTGTCAGAGTCTGTATGCACACTAACATCAGTTTACCTGCAGGAGGAACCCTGACCCACCTCACCACCTGTGAGGGGCAGACAAGAAATGTAAATTAAGACCTGTACATTATGGTTTACTTCTACACACATACACACACACACACACACACACACACACACACACACACACACACACACACACACTTATGACTGAGGTGGCACAAAGATATTAGACCGTTCATTACCCAACAGTCAACATGCATGACATATGACACTCAACAGCATGCACTGCAGCCATACTCAATCCTTGTTACCAACATTATACATCTCTGTGATGCATGAGTTGTGCTAGTAGGTGATGCCCTTTCCCCTGGAATACACTGTACCCATGTACACAGTATTGCTGTGCACCTGTACAGCACACTGGCATGTACTGTGCACCATACCTCACAAGTGTACACACCATTGCTGAATGTGTATATGTGTGGCAGTTATGTTTGCTCTGTTGCTCACAGCCCCTATTTGTTTGTCTGACACATACCCGGGATGATATGAGGACTGATGTTAATAATTAATGCCTGTCCTTTGATTTGCAGATTTCATCATCAGCAGTGCATGTATGTGCAATAAAATCTGGATACACTGACAACCTTCAAAGCATAATGTGGATATGAAGAGTGTACACATCATTGTTGACATGCCAGCCTCTTTTATGATATGCAGTGGGGCAACAATATTGCATTTGTTAACATTACACACACCTGATATTTGACACATGACCTGTGCAATCCAATGCAATATCAAACAAATGTGTTAGTCATGCAGATGCTGAATGAAATGCATACAATATGTGGCTTGCATAAGTGTGCACACCCTTAACACAATGGTTTGTGGAATCACCTAAGTGAACCACAGCAGTCACTATTCCTGGAAGGGGTATACTAGCATGGCCCATATTCACTTGCCATTAATTGGTCACTCTGCCCTACAAATGTCCCCCAACTCTGCCAGCTTGCAAGGTCAGCTCATGTGCACAGCCCTTGGAGGTCACACATTGTCTTCACAATTGCTGTAGAGTCAGGGTTATGTATGGCACAATTCATAACCTTGACTATGTTCAGATACAGCCATTCTTAGCAAGCTTTGGATGTATGTTTCAGTTCACTGTTGTGTTTCAAGGTGACACCCCTCCCCATCCTCAGCCTTAATGCAGATGCTTGACAACTATGGGCCACAGATGAGTGTTGTTTTGCAGTGTTCCAAATTCCAAACACCATGTCTACTGGCCTAGTTCCAGTTAATGAACAGCAAACCTAAAAGTGTACACTGGCACCAGTAAGCTAAATATTGGGGATGGTGGCCCTGAGGTAGAGTCAGGTGTTGCTTGTGCACCACACATATGTTTATGAATATTGTCTGTAAGTTTGAGCCTTGGTCTCATGATACCATTACATATTGAAACACATGCCTTTGGGAGACTTGATGTTATGCTTATGCTACCTGTAGAGAGCCCTGGATGATGTATCATGTGGGACAACTCTTCCATCTGATTACCCTAACCCATAGGCCACACTTATGCAGAATCCAGGCAACTGTCAACACAGGTACTGCACAGGCAGTTGCTAGACATTCCTGCAAGCCCCTCAGTGTTGCTGCATGTTTCTGGGCAGCCTCCATGACCGGTTTGCAACATGTTTTGTCATCTGTTTTGGATGGACATCTGTTTATTTTCTACATCAATGTTGTCCCATACTTCATACACACATACATGACTGTCTGCACTGTTTGCCATGGTATATGCAATGGTGAGGTAAGGCTACTTTTCCCACTCCTGAGTGTTACCTTTCAGATATGGGATTCATTTCATGGTTTGTAAGATATGTGCAAGCCATGGCTGCCTCTGTTGCAGGTGAGTGGGCAAATGTCATGGGCATACTTCTTAGACAGCAGACCATTGAGACCCTGTACTTAATGGAAGGTGTGTACTCAAGAAGAGTGAATGCTTTCAGTACATCGCAAGCTGCTTCCACAATATGTTATTTGGTGTGTGTGCACACATATTCTTCCAGTGTTTGTTAAGGTATGTATTCCCCATATTTGTTGCCCTAACATAGGATTCCATATTACACATTCATTGCTCATGTTAGGATCACATTACAGGTTGTAAAAGGTGTGGAATGTGGTATTGTGGTTTGCCTTTGTTTATATCAGGAACAGTTGCCATTGTAATAGTGGTGTATACACTGTTGTAGCCACTGTATAAGGGTAATGTTTCAGACATGTCCCACTGTAGGCCATGTGTCCCATCATTATGTTCATCTCGGTCCACACATCTTGCACTGATAGGTTGTTAGGTATACTGCAGGACACTTACATACCCTTCAGATATGCCACCATGGTGACCACTGTGATGCAGTGCAGTTAACACCAACAATAAGTGTACATCTACAGCATGCATTATGGGTAGATGTGTTAAATGTGTGCATGGCAAATAGCATGGCCATAACATGGCCGGTGTATTGGCAAACCTGAACAAAACAACTCCATACTCACCAGCTACAGGCTACTACCCCAGTTGTATACCAGAGGGACCTAAATAGTTTTGTAAGAGAAGTAATGTCAGTAGCCACACCTGTGGCATTGGTACAGGGTGGGAGCAGCATTTCAGTACATCTACAGTACAAACCCACAATACTAGAGATTATGCACATCTGTTCATTTCTACACTGCAGCAACAGACTATCTTATCTGACATATGCATGTAGATACTTTACAGATGAAAATGGATAAGCAACAGTGGTCTAGTAATGTGCCTGGGGGACTTACCTGAACACTCCTCGTCCATTGTGTGGGTGGCACCCACCTCCACAATGCTGTCTTCAGGCTCCTGGCTTGTCTGGTGGGTGGCTGCCCCAAGGCTGGTGAAGAGCTCCTCAGCATGTGTCAGTGGGGGCTAGATGGCATGACCCCCATCTGTGGCTAGCTGGTCCCTCCTAACTGCAGCAGCACACTGATGGGTTTGGTGGATCAGATCTGTGTACCGATGCTGCACCTGCTCATAATTTTGGTTGTGCAGGCCAACATAATTTACCCTGTGGACAAGCTCATTCCACAGGGTGGTCGTCTCCTGCAGATCCTGGGCCCTGCGGCCAAATAGTATGGCATGATGCATGATGAGGTATTGGATGATTGCATCATTTTCAAGGTTTGTGAATGCTGGCAAACGTTCCCGGGGCATTGTACCTGGAAGACATAAACAGGAGAAAAGGTCACAGGACAGAAATGTGCACATCAACAGTGGATATTACTTGCAAATAATCCAGACTATACCATAACACTGTAAGCTATCATGGCTTTGACATTTTGCATTACACTCCTGGCCCTGACCTGTCCAGTTCCCCCAATGTTGGACACTTAATGGCATAATCCACTATTCACCATTCATTTCTATGTAGAGGGATGAGAATGGCCATCTTCCATGTGGATGGAATGTGGATGGTGGCATGTCTGTGTAAGACTGTAGTGTGTGATGGAACTGTGAGCACATGCCTGTGTTCATGTAGGAGGCAAACTGTGATGTTCTCATGCCCCATGGAGACTTGCTGTTGTTGCCATCAATCGGTATTATGTCCATGCTCAACAACGATGCGGGCAAGAGTGTGGTTAATGTGCATATCCCCCTGTAGTAATGTTGTGGACAGGGTGCCACAGTTCTCACCTATCCTGTCTGATGTAGGTTGCCTGTATCCATGGCATGTGTGTATGAGGTGTGCTTTACCCCCAGTACAGGTTGTCTTGTGTTACTAGCTCTGAGACTGCGTACATATGTGGAGACATGGTTGCAATTGGCTCTGGTGGTTGGATATGTATGATTAATAGTCATAGTCAGCCTTACAGAAAGTCACCTGTAAACCTACATGCTTGCTCAGATAGAGGTGCACTTGCTTTCAAGTTGTGGTTTGCACCTATGTGTCCCTGTACAGCCACTATAGCAACCTATTATGTGCTTTGTGTCTTGCTGCTGTCCACCTAGGGGGATTACTCCATCATTGGTGAAGGATGGTTGTACAGGTCTGGTACTGCTGATTCTATATAGCTACAATGGATATGAAGTGTACACACCCTTGTTACAATGCATGGTACTTGTGCAATTGGAACATGACCCCACAAAAGCACATGTCAACACAATCCCCACCTGTGATGTGTCCTATAGCCTGCTCAGATCAGTAGGGAACATAACAACCTGTCCTGTGGTCAACATATGGGAATTAATACTCAGTACTGTATGCCAGTTGAATGTGTGTGCACATCCTTAAACTGATATGTTGTGTAAACACCTGCTGAGATGATTACAGCATCCATATGTCTTGGTTTGTACTCTAACATCATATCACATCTTCACTTGGCAATGTTTGCTCACCTTCCATGAAACAGCTTTGTTTTTTTTTTCAATAGAAGTGTACAGGTTATGGGTCACATTTGAGGTGAGAAATATTTTGACATGACTTTCTGTGGTCTCATTGGCATACAGCACACAGACCTGGTATTCCAACAGGGGTGTGTACACTTTGATATCCAGTGTATATGGGTGTTGATATAGCTGTTAGTGCTAGGCATGGACAGTGGGTCATAACACAATTGTACACTTATCTGATTACTACGTGATAAGCATGCCTAATGTAGTACCCATTTCAGTGTCATGGCAATGCAACAATCAGTAGCAGTACACATTTTATTTTGTTGTATGCAGTGACAGTAATGTTACACACATGTGCAACATGCACATCCTATTTTCTGTGCTGCTTGTGTCCCATGTTATTACTTCTGTGCCTTTCAGCTGAACATACGCATACATGCACATGCTCAGGGGATACCTGGTATACATTTGTGTTCTATGTCATTATGGCACACTGTATTTACAGTCTTGCAGCTCAATCATACATCTCAACCGATTAAACCAAGACTTCTGGTCATTGGTCCACATCACTGGGTGAAAAAACAGGGAATCCAGTTTTGATAAAGTATTAATATAGCTACCAAAACACAAGTATATGTGTAAGTGACTACAGATATCTGTCACAACTTTGAACATTGCCAGAAGAACACTGTACAGTTGAATGTTATTAATTCAATATATCACATGCAGTTTAACACACACATCTGCAACAGTGCTTTACTATGCTCATGATATATAGATATCCTAGATTTACAATACAAACATGTATAATACTCATATTCACAGGTAACATATGGATATGGGCAACATCGCATTAACTGGCCTAGCAGTGGCACAGATATGACTGTTTGACAGACAGTCTAGTGGTTGCCATATGTAAGCTGTCCTTTCCCAGGGTGTGTCAAGCTCCTCAGCTGTGACCCAACCTATCCACCTCTTACAGCATCCCATGTGGACTAAGCCTAACATTGGGGGGGGGGGGTATTTAGGGAAAGATCATAGATATACCTATTACAAACCTATGAAGTCTGTAACATGATACATTTTGCATTACCATGACTGTTCTGAAGGTGGTGTGGTCTGAAACTCATGTGTCTGTCATTACTTCATTACTTCCATCTCCAGCTATTTGCCAGACTTATATAGATGTTTGGAGGAACAGAACAAACACTATGATGGCTAAATCTTGACATTCTGTGAAGATCTGCACAGTTGACAGGTATGGTCCACTGCAGAAAGAGCCAGATGCTATGTCCATAGCATTTGTTGAGCAGGACATCAATTAGAGCAAGTATTGATGGAACATATACATCTTTCATAATCATCTATCCCATTATTACAGACCAAGTACTACATTGACCTACATGCTTACATGTTTCACATACCTGGTTTATCTTCATGTTCTTACTGTGTACAAGGTGTCCTCTTGTTTCTTATTTTTTTAAGGTTTTGTTTATGTGTTGTTTCTTATTTTTTTTAAGGTTTTGTTTATGTGGTTTCTAATTTTTTTTCGTGTTTCTCTCTCTCTCTTTCTTTCTCTCTCTATTACTGGAATTGAGCTACTTTGAATAGGTTGAAGCATGGCTTTTGTAGGTGATGTTTATGTTCAGGTGATGGCCTCTGCACCAATTGCTGATGTTCTTCATGTTTCACTGTTGCAATCATTACATTTGGGTTATCCCTGCCAGGGTAGCCCTCGACCGGCCTGAATACCAGAGACTTAGTATTTCTGTGTCGGTTGCTGCCGCTTGAGGACTGACGTCTGGTCGTCAGTAGTCTAAAGTAAGACAGCCAATGCCATTACATCAATCTTTATTGCCATGGACCCTGAAGCAGAAGCAGTTCGCATGAGTGCCAGTCGGCCGCTACCTGAGATTTAATTTCCGAACTGAAGTTGAAGTCTTCTAAAGCTAAGTACCCCATTGGGGATCCTTTTTTCTTGCACTAACCAATGTCAGAAAAAAGTTAATAATTGTCTCACCTGTGGAAAGCAAATACCACACCGAGACTTCCACTCTTACTGCATCACTTGTTTAGGCCCAGACCATGATGTCCACCATTGTTGCTTCTGTTCTTTGTTCAATGCCAGAACAATCCATCGTTGGGCCCTTATTGTAGCCAGATATTTTAATTTTCAGTCCTCAAATTCTGATATGGCTTTAGTAAACCATCTGACAGCAGATCTTCTGAAAAAACGTAAAGATAAAGACAGAGACAGACAGCACAAGTCCAAACCTGCCAACAACGCTTCCATTATGAAAACTAATCCAAGAACAGCAACAAAGCATTCTATAGCTATGTCAAGAATCTAGATGGCAACACCCAGATCTGCTCTAAGTTACAGCACAAAGGCACGAAAATTACAGAACCAACTGATATTGCCAACATCCTGGCAGATCGGTTCAGTGCTAACTTTACCCCCCCCCCCTCACCCCCTAAAGGGCCCATATCTATACAGGAAGAATGCAGAGTCCCTGTAATCACAACTACGCAGGTAAAAGCTGCGCTCTGTAAAGCCAAAAACACAGCATCCATGGGACCGGACAACATCAGAGGCTGCATTTTACAGAAACTTCAGAATGAACTAGCTCCCCACTTAAGCACCATGTTCAATAATAGCCTCGCATCAGGCTTTGTGCCCACTGAATGGGGCACAGCAACAGTTATCCCACTCCACAAAGGGGGAGCCACCACTGATCCCAGGAACTATCGACCTATTAACCTGACAAGCCTGGTCTGCAAGGCCATGGAACGTATCATCATGGAACACATAAACAAAGACATTGGTAACCTCCAAACTCTGGATCCCACCCAGTTTGGGTTTGTGAAAGGCAGATCATGCCTCCTGAACCTGATCGACTTCTTTGAGGCAGTCACCAAAGCCGTGGATAAGGGTAAGGTGGTTCACACAGCCTATCTTA